>NW_027675502.1:1175000-1177500 GCF_965601325.2 Salmo salar | reverse complement strand
GTGTGTGTGTGTGCGGTGTGTGTGTGTGTGTTGTCGGTGTGTGTGTGTGTGTGTTGTCGGTGTGTGTGTTTGTTGTCGGTGTGTGTGTGTGTGTGTGTGTGTGTTGTCGGTGTGTGTGTGTTGTCTGTGTGTGTGTGTGTGTTGTCGGTGTGTGTGTGTGTGTGTGCTGTCGGTTTGTGTGTGTGTGTGTGTGTGTGTGTGTGTGTGTTGTCAGTGTGTGTCTGTGTGTTATTGGTGTGTGTGTGTGTGTTGTTGGTGAGTGTGTGTGTCCGTGTTGTCGGTGTGTGTGTGTGTGTGTTGTCGGTGTGTGTGTTGTCTGTGTGTGTGTGTTGTCAGTGTGTGTGTGTGTGTGTTGTCGGTGTGTGTGTGTGTGTGTGTGTGTGTGTGTTGTCAGTGTGTGTATGTGTGTGTTGTCGGTGTGTGTGTGTGTGTGTGTGTTGTCAGTGTGTGTGTGTGTTGTCGGTGTGTGTGTGTGTGTGTGTTGTCGGTGTGTGTGTGTGTGTGTGTTGTCGGTGTGTGTGTGTGTGTTGTCGGTGTATGTGTGTGTGTTGTCGGTGTGTGTGTGTGTGTGTGTTGTCGGTGTGTGTGTGTGTGTGTGTTGTCAGTGTGTGTGTGTGTGTGTTGTCGGTGTGTGTGTGTTTATGTGTTGTCGGTGTGTGTGTGTGTGTTGTCGGTGTGTGTGTGTGTGTGTGTTGTCGGTGTGTGTGTGTGTTGTTGGTGTGTGTGTGTTGTCGGTGTGTGTGTGTGTGTGTGTGTGTGTGTTGTCGGTGTGTGTGTGTGTGTGTTGTCGGTGTGTGTGTGTGTGTTGTCGGTGTGTGTGTGTGTGTGTTGTCGGTGTGTGTGTGTGTGTTGTGTGTGTGTGTGTTGTCGGTGTGTGTGTGTGTGTGTGTTGTCGGTGTGTGTGTGTGTGTGTTGTCGGTGTGTGTGTGTGTGTTGTCGGTGTGTGTGTGTGTGTGTTGTCGGTGTGTGTGTGTGTTGTCGGTGTGTGTGTGTGTGTGTTGCTGGTGTGTGTGTGTGTGTGTTGTCGGTGTGTGTGTTTGTTGTCGGTGTGTGTGTGTGTGTGTGTGTGTGTGTGTGTTGTCGGTGTGTGTGTGTGTGTTGTCGGTGTGTGTGTGTGTGTTGTCGGTGTGTGTGTGTGTGTGTGTTCTCGGTGTGTGTGTGTGTGTGTGTTGTCGGTGTGTGTGTGTGTGTTGTGTGTGTGTGTGTGTTGTCGGTGTGTGTGTGTGTTGTCGGTGTGTGTGTGTGTGTGTGTTGTCGGTGTGTGTGTGTGTGTGTTGTCGGTGTGTGTGTGTGTGTGTGTTGTCGGTGTGTGTGTGTTGTCAGTGTGTGTGTGTGTGTGTTGTCGGTGTGTGTGTGTGTGTGTGTGTGTTGTCGGTGTGTGTGTGTGTCTGTGTTGTCGGTGTGTGTGTGTGTGTGTGTTGTCAGTGTGTGTGTGTGTTGTCGGTGTGTGTGTGTGTGTGTTGCTGGTGTGTGTGTGTGTGTGTGTGTGTGTTGTCGGTGTGTGTGTGTGTGTTGTCGGTGTGTGTTTGTGTGTGTTGTCGGTGTGTTTGTGTGTGTGTTGTCGGTGTGTGTGTGTGTGTGTGTGTTGTCGGTGTGTGTGTGTGTGTTGTCGGTGTGTTGTCGGTGTGTGTGTGTGTGTGTGGTCGGTGTGTGTGTGTGTGTGTTGTCGGTGTGTGTGTGTGTGTTGTCGGTGTGTGTGTGTGTGTGTTGTCGGTGTGTGTGTGTGTTGTCGGTGTGTGTGTGTGTGTGTTGTGTGTGTGTGTTGTCGGTGTGTGTGTGTGTGTGTGTGTGCTGTCGGTGTGTGTGTGTGTGTGTGTGTGTGTGTGTTGTCGGTGTGTGTGTGTGTGTGTGTGTGTTGTCGGTGTGTGTGTGTGTGTTGCTGGTGTTTGTGTGTGTGTGTGTTGTCTTTGTGTGTGTGTGTGTTGTCGGTGTGTGTGTGTGTGTGTGTGTGTGTGTGTGTTGTCGGTGTGTGTGTGTGTGTTGTCGGTGTGTGTGTGTGTGTGTGTTGTCGGTGTGTTTGTGTGTGTGTGTTGTCGGTGTGTGTGTGTGTGTGTTGTCGGTGTGTGTGTGTGTGTTGTGTGTGTGTGTGTTGTCGGTGTGTGTGTGTGTTGTCGGTGTGTGTGTGTGTGTGTGTGTTGTCGGTGTGTGTGTGTGTGTGTGTGTGTTGTCGGTGTGTGTGTCTGTGTGGTATGTGTGTGTGTGTGTTGTCGGTGTGTGTGTGTGTGTGTTGTCGGTGTGTGTGTGTGTGTTGTGTGTGTGTGTGTTGTCAGTGTGTGTGTGTGTTGTCGGTGTGTGTGTGTGTGTGTGTGTTGTCGGTGTGTGTGTGTGTGTGTGTTGTCGGTGTGAGTGTGTTTAGTCGGTGTGTGTGTGTGTGTGTGTGTGTGTGTGTTGTCGGTGTGTGTGTGTGTGTTGTCGGTGTGTGTGTGTGTGTGTTGTCGGTGTGTGTGTTTGTTGTCGGTGTGTGTGTGTGTGTGTGTGTGTGTGTTGTCGGTGTGTGTGT
>NW_027675502.1:1150000-1155000 GCF_965601325.2 Salmo salar | reverse complement strand
GGTGTGTGTGTGTGTGTGTTGTCGGTGTGTGTGTGTGTGTTGCTGGTGTGTGTGTGTGTGTGTGTGTTGTCGGTGTGTGTGTGTTGTCGGTGTGTGTGTGTGTGTTGTCGGTGTGTGTGTGTGTGTGTGTGTTGTCGGTGTGTGTGTGTGTGTGTGTGTTGTCGGTGTGTGTGTGTGTGTGTTGTCGGTGTGTGTGTGTGTGTTGTGTGTGTGTGTGTTGTCGGTGTGTGTGTGTGTGTGTTGTCGGTGTGTGTGTGTGTTTGTGTGTGTTGTCGGTGTGTGTGTGTTGTCGGTGTGTGTGTGTGTGTGTGTTGTCGGTGTGTGTGTGTGTGTGTTGTCGGTGTGTGTGTGTGTGTTGTCGGTGTGTGTGTGTGTGTGTTGTCGGTGTGTGTGTGTGTGTTGTGTGTGTGTGTGTTGTCGGTGTGTGTGTGTGTGTGTGTTGTCGGTGTGTGTGTGTGTGTGTGTTGTCGGTGTGTGTGTGTGTGTTGTCGGTGTGTGTGTGTGTGTGTTGTCGGTGTGTGTGTGTGTTGTCGGTGTGTGTGTGTGTGTGTTGCTGGTGTGTGTGTGTGTGTGTTGTCGGTGTGTGTGTTTGTTGTCGGTGTGTGTGTGTGTGTGTGTGTGTGTGTTGTCGGTGTGTGTGTGTGTGTTGTCGGTGTGTGTGTGTGTGTGTTGTCGGTGTGTGTGTGTGTGTCTCGGTGTGTGTGTGTGTGTGTGTGTGTTGTCGGTGTGTGTGTGTGTGTTGTGTGTGTGTGTGTGTTGTCGGTGTGTGTGTGTGTTGTCGGTGTGTGTGTGTGTGTGTGTTGTCGGTGTGTGTGTGTGTGTGTTGTCGGTGTGTGTGTGTGTGTGTGTTGTCGGTGTGTGTGTGTTGTCAGTGTGTGTGTGTGTGTGTTGTCGGTGTGTGTGTGTGTGTGTGTGTGTTGTCGGTGTGTGTGTGTGTCTGTGTTGTCGGTGTGTGTGTGTGTGTGTGTTGTCAGTGTGTGTGTGTGTTGTCGGTGTGTGTGTGTGTGTGCTGGTGTGTGTGTGTGTGTGTGTGTGTTGTCGGTGTGTGTGTGTGTGTTGTCGGTGTGTGTTTGTGTGTGTTGTTGGTGTGTTTGTGTGTGTGTTGTCGGTGTGTGTGTGTGTGTGTGTGTTGTCGGTGTGTGTGTGTTGTCGGTGTGTTGTCGGTGTGTGTGTGTGTGTGTGGTCGGTGTGTGTGTGTGTGTGTTGTCGGTGTGTGTGTGTGTGTTGTCGGTGTGTGTGTGTGTGTGTTGTCGGTGTGTGTGTGTGTTGTCGGTGTGTGTGTGTGTGTGTTGTGTGTGTGTGTTGTCGGTGTGTGTGTGTGTGTGTGTGTGCTGTCGGTGTGTGTGTGTGTGTGTGTGTGTGTGTTGTCGGTGTGTGTGTGTGTGTGTGTGTGTTGTCGGTGTGTGTGTGTGTGTTGCTGGTGTTTGTGTGTGTGTGTGTTGTCTTTGTGTGTGTGTGTGTTGTCGGTGTGTGTGTGTTGTCGGTGTGTGTGTGTGTGTGTGTGTTGTCGGTGTGTGTGTGTGTGTGTGTTGTCGGTGTGTTTGTGTGTGTGTGTTGTCGGTGTGTGTGTGTGTGTGTGTTGTCGGTGTGTGTGTGTGTGTTGTGTGTGTGTGTGTTGTCGGTGTGTGTGTGTGTGTTGTCGGTGTGTGTGTGTGTGTGTTGTCGGTGTGTGTGTGTGTGTGTGTGTGTTGTCGGTGTGTGTGTCTGTGTGGTATGTGTGTGTGTGTGTTGTCGGTGTGTGTGTGTGTGTGTTGTCGGTGTGTGTGTGTGTGTTGTGTGTGTGTGTGTTGTCAGTGTGTGTGTGTGTTGTCGGTGTGTGTGTGTGTGTGTTGTCGGTGTGTGTGTGTGTGTGTGTGTGTGTTGTCGGTGTGTGTGTCTGTGTGGTATGTGTGTGTGTGTGTTGTCGGTGTGTGTGTGTGTGTGTTGCCGGTGTGTGTGTGTGTGTTGTCGGTGTGTGTGTGTGTGTGTTGTCGGTGTGTGTGTGTGTGTGTGTTGTCGGTGTGTGTGTGTGTGTGTGTTGTCGGTGTGTGTGTGTTGTCGGTGTGTGTGTGTGTGTTGTCGGTGTGTGTGTGTGTTGTCGGTGTGTGTGTGTGTGTGTTGTGTGTGTGTGTGTTGTCGGTGTGTGTGTGTGTGTTTGCTGTCGGTTTGTGTGTGTGTGTGTGTTGTCTGTGTGTGTGTGTGTTGTCGGTGTGTGTGTGTGTGTGTTGTCGGTGTGTGTGTGTGTGTTGTCGGTGTGTGTGTGTGTGTGTTGTCGGTGTGTGTGTGTGTGTTGCTGGTGTGTGTGTGTGTGTGTGTGTGTGTGTTGTCGGTGTGTGTGTGTTGTCGGTGTGTGTGTGTTGTCGGTGTGTGTGTGTGTGTGTGTGTTGTCGGTGTGTGTGTGTGTGTGTGTGTGTTGTCGGTGTGTGTGTGTGTGTGTTGTCGGTGTGTGTGTGTGTGTTGTGTGTGTGTGTGTTGTCGGTGTGTGTGTGTGTGTGTTGTCGGTGTGTGTGTGTGTTTGTGTGTGTTGTCGGTGTGTGTGTGTTGTCGGTGTGTGTGTGTGTGTGTGTGTTGTCGGT
Organism: Salmo salar; assembly: GCF_965601325.2. Classification (NCBI taxonomy): domain Eukaryota; kingdom Metazoa; phylum Chordata; class Actinopteri; order Salmoniformes; family Salmonidae; genus Salmo; species Salmo salar. The sequence goes on along the minus strand of NW_027675502.1, from coordinate 1,152,445 downwards.
GTGTGTGTGTGTGTGTTGTCGGTGTGTGTGTGTGTGTTGTCGGTGTGTGTGTGTGTGTGTTGTCGGTGTGTGTGTGTGTGTTGTGTGTGTGTGTGTTGTCGGTGTGTGTGTGTGTGTGTGTTGTCGGTGTGTGTGTGTGTGTGTGTTGTCGGTGTGTGTGTGTGTGTTTGTCGGTGTGTGTGTGTGTGTGTTGTCGGTGTGTGTGTGTGTTGTCGGTGTGTGTGTGTGTGTGTTGCTGGGTGTGTGTGTGTGTGTGTTGTCGGTGTGTGTGTGTGTGTGTGTTGTCGGTGTGTGTGTGTGTGTGTTGTCGGTGTGTGTGTGTGTGTGTTGTCGGTGTGTGTGTGTGTTGTCAGTGTGTGTGTGTGTGTGTTGTCGGTGTGTGTGTGTGTGTGTGTGTGTTGTCGGTGTGTGTGTGTGTCTGTGTTGTCGGTGTGTGTGTGTGTGTGTTGTCAGTGTGTGTGTGTGTGTTGTCGGTGTGTGTGTGTGTGTGTTGCTGGTGTGTGTGTGTGTGTGTGTGTGTTGTCGGTGTGTGTGTGTGTGTTGTCGGTGTGTGTGTGTGTGTGTGTTGTCGGTGTGTGTGTGTGTGTGTGTTGTCGGTGTGTGTGTGTGTGTTGTCGGTGTGTTGTCGGTGTGTGTGTGTGTGTGTGGTCGGTGTGTGTGTGTGTGTGTTGTCGGTGTGTGTGTGTGTGTTGTCGGTGTGTGTGTGTGTGTGTTGTCGGTGTGTGTGTGTGTTGTCGGTGTGTGTGTGTGTGTGTTGTGTGTGTGTGTTGTCGGTGTGTGTGTGTGTGTGTGTGTGCTGTCGGTGTGTGTGTGTGTGTGTGTTGTCGGGTGTGTGTGTGTGTGTGTGTGCGGTGTGTGTGTGTGTGTTGCTGGTGTTTGTGTGTGTGTGTGTTGTCTTTGTGTGTGTGTGTGTTGTCGGTGTGTGTGTGTGTGTGTTGTCGGTGTGTTTGTGTGTGTGTTGTCGGTGTGTGTGTGTGTGTGTGTGTTGTCGGTGTGTGTGTGTTGTCGGTGTGTTGTCGGTGTGTGTGTGTGTGTGTGGTCGGTGTGTGTGTGTGTGTGTTGTCGGTGTGTGTGTGTGTGTTGTCGGTGTGTGTGTGTGTGTGTTGTCGGTGTGTGTGTGTGTTGTCGGTGTGTGTGTGTGTGTGTTGTGTGTGTGTGTTGTCGGTGTGTGTGTGTGTGTGTGTGTGCTGTCGGTGTGTGTGTGTGTGTGTGTGTGTGTGTTGTCGGTGTGTGTGTGTGTGTGTGTGTGTTGTCGGTGTGTGTGTGTGTGTTGCTGGTGTTTGTGTGTGTGTGTGTTGTCTTTGTGTGTGTGTGTGTTGTCGGTGTGTGTGTGTTGTCGGTGTGTGTGTGTGTGTGTGTGTTGTCGGTGTGTGTGTGTGTGTGTGTTGTCGGTGTGTTTGTGTGTGTGTGTTGTCGGTGTGTGTGTGTGTGTGTTGTCGGTGTGTGTGTGTGTGTTGTGTGTGTGTGTGTTGTCGGTGTGTGTGTGTGTTGTCGGTGTGTGTGTGTGTGTGTGTGTTGTCGGTGTGTGTGTGTGTGTGTGTGTGTGTCGGTGTGTGTGTCTGTGTGGTATGTGTGTGTGTGTGTTGTCGGTGTGTGTGTGTGTGTGTTGTCGGTGTGTGTGTGTGTGTTGTGTGTGTGTGTGTTGTCAGTGTGTGTGTGTGTTGTCGGTGTGTGTGTGTGTGTGTGTGTTGTCGGTGTGTGTGTGTGTGTGTGTGTGTTGTCGGTGTGTGTGTCTGTGTGGTATGTGTGTGTGTGTGTTGTCGGTGTGTGTGTGTGTGTGTTGCCGGTGTGTGTGTGTGTGTTGTCGGTGTGTGTGTGTGTGTGTTGTCGGTGTGTGTGTGTGTGTGTGTTGTCGGTGTGTGTGTGTGTGTGTGTTGTCGGTGTGTGTGTGTTGTCGGTGTGTGTGTGTGTGTTGTCGGTGTGTGTGTGTGTTGTCGGTGTGTGTGTGTGTGTGTTGTGTGTGTGTGTGTTGTCGGTGTGTGTGTGTGTGTTTGCTGTCGGTTTGTGTGTGTGTGTGTGTTGTCTGTGTGTGTGTGTGTTGTCGGTGTGTGTGTGTGTGTGTTGTCGGTGTGTGTGTGTGTGTTGTCGGTGTGTGTGTGTGTGTGTTGTCGGTGTGTGTGTGTTGTCGGTGTGTGTGTGTTGTCGGTGTGTGTGTGTGTGTGTGTGTTGTCGGTGTGTGTGTGTGTGTGTGTGTGTTGTCGGTGTGTGTGTGTGTGTGTTGTCGGTGTGTGTGTGTGTGTTGTGTGTGTGTGTGTTGTCGGTGTGTGTGTGTGTGTGTTGTCGGTGTGTGTGTGTGTTTGTGTGTGTTGTCGGTGTGTGTGTGTTGTCGGTGTGTGTGTGTGTGTGTGTTGTCGGTGTGTGTGTGTGTGTGTTGTCGGTGTGTGTGTGTGTGTTGTCGGTGTGTGTGTGTGTGTGTTGTCGGTGTGTGTGTGTGTGTTGTGTGTG
>NW_027675502.1:1140000-1142500 GCF_965601325.2 Salmo salar | reverse complement strand
GTTTGTGTGTGTTGTCGGTGTGTGTGTGTTGTCGGTGTGTGTGTGTGTGTGTGTTGTCGGTGTGTGTGTGTGTGTGTTGTCGGTGTGTGTGTGTGTGTGTGTGTGTGTTGTCAGTGTGTGTCTGTGTGTTATTGGTGTGTGTGTGTGTGTGTGTTGTTGGTGAGTGTGTGTGTCCGTGTTGTCGGTGTGTGTGTGTGTGTGTTGTCGGTGTGTGTGTTGTCTGTGTGTGTGTGTTGTCAGTGTGTGTGTGTGTGTGTTGTCGGTGTGTGTGTGTGTGTGTGTGTGTGTTGTCAGTGTGTGTATGTGTGTGTTGTCGGTGTGTGTGTGTGTGTGTGTGTTGTCGGTGTATGTGTGTGTGTTGTCGGTGTGTGTGTGTGTGTGTTGTCGGTGTGTGTGTGTGTGTGTGTTGTCAGTGTGTGTGTGTGTGTGTTGTCGGTGTGTGTGTGTTTATGTGTTGTCGGTGTGTGTGTGTGTGTTGTCGGTGTGTGTGTGTGTGTGTGTTGTCGGTGTGTGTGTATGTTGTTGGTGTGTGTGTGTTGTCGGTGTGTGTGTGTGTGTGTGTGTGTGTTGTCGGTGTGTGTGTGTGTGTGTTGTCGGTGTGTGTGTGTGTGTGTGTTGTCGGTGTGTGTGTGTGTGTGTTGTCGGTGTGTGTGTGTGTTGTCGGTGTGTGTGTGTGTGTGTTGCTGGTGTGTGTGTGTGTGTGTTGTCGGTGTGTGTGTTTGTTGTCGGTGTGTGTGTGTGTGTGTGTGTGTTGTCGGTGTGTGTGTGTGTGTTGTCGGTGTGTGTGTGTGTGTTGTCGGTGTGTGTGTGTGTGTGTGTTCTCGGTGTGTGTGTGTGTGTGTGTTGTCGGTGTGTGTGTGTGTGTTGTGTGTGTGTGTGTGTTGTCGGTGTGTGTGTGTGTTGTCGGTGTGTGTGTGTGTGTTGTCGGTGTGTGTGTGTGTGTGTTGTCGGTGTGTGTGTGTGTGTGTTGTCGGTGTGTGTGTGTTGTCAGTGTGTGTGTGTGTGTTGTCGGTGTGTGTGTGTGTGTGTGTGTGTTGTCGGTGTGTGTGTGTGTCTGTGTTGTCGGTGTGTGTGTGTGTGTGTTGTCAGTGTGTGTGTGTGTTGTCGGTGTGTGTGTGTGTGTGTTGCTGGTGTGTGTGTGTGTGTGTGTGTGTTGTCGGTGTGTGTGTGTGTGTTGTCGGTGTGTGTTTGTGTGTGTTGTCTGTGTGTTTGTGTGTGTGTTGTCGGTGTGTGTGTGTGTGTGTGTGTTGTCGGTGTGTGTGTGTGTGTTGTCGGTGTGTTGTCGGTGTGTGTGTGTGTGTGTGGTCGGTGTGTGTGTGTGTGTGTTGTCGGTGTGTGTGTGTGTGTTGTCGGTGTGTGTGTGTGTGTGTTGTCGGTGTGTGTGTGTGTTGTCGGTGTGTGTGTGTCTGTGTTGTGTGTGTGTGTTTGTTGTCGGTGTGTGTGTGTGTGTGTGTGTGTGCTGTCGGTGTGTGTGTGTGTGTGTGTGTGTGTGTGTTGTCGGTGTGTGTGTGTGTGTGTGTGTGTTGTCGGTGTGTGTGTGTGTGTGTTGCTGGTGTTTGTGTGTGTGTGTGTTGTCTTTGTGTGTGTGTGTGTTGTCGGTGTGTGTGTGTGTGTGTGTGTGTGTGTGTATTGTCGGTGTGTGTGTGTGTGTTGTCGGTGTGTGTGTGTGTGTGTTGTCGGTGTGTTTGTGTGTGTGTGTTGTCGGTGTGTGTGTGTGTGTGTTGTCGGTGTGTGTGTGTGTGTTGTGTGTGTGTGTGTTGTCGGTGTGTGTGTTGTCGGTGTGTGTGTGTGTGTGTGTGTTGTCGGTGTGTGTGTGTGTGTGTGTGTGTTGTCGGTGTGTGTGTCTGTGTGGTATGTGTGTGTGTGTGTTGTCGGTGTGTGTGTGTGTGTTGTCGGTGTGTGTGTGTGTGTTGTGTGTGTGTGTGTTGTCAGTGTGTGTGTGTGTTGTCGGTGTGTGTGTGTGTGTGTGTGTTGTCGGTGTGTGTGTGTGTGTGTGTGTGTTGTCGGTGTGTGTGTCTGTGTGGTATGTGTGTGTGTGTGTTGTCGGTGTGTGTGTGTGTGTTGCCGGTGTGTGTGTGTGTGTTGTCGGTGTGTGTGTGTGTGTGTTGTCGGTGTGTGTGTGTGTGTTGTCGGTGTGTGTGTGTGTGTGTTGTCGGTGTGTGTGTGTGTGTTGTCGGTGTGTGTGTGTGTGTGTTGTCGGTGTGTGTGTTTGTTGTCGGTGTGTGTGTGTGTGTGTGTGTGTGTGTGTTGTCGGTGTGTGTGTGTTGTCTGTGTGTGTGTGTGTGTTGTCGGTGTGTGTGTGTGTTGTCGGTGTGTGTGTGTGTGTGTTGTGTGTGTGTGTGTTGTCGGTGTGTGTGTGTGTGTGTGCTGTCGGTTTGTGTGTGTGTGTGTGTGTTGTCTGTGTGTGTGTGTTGTCGGTGTGTGTGTGTGTGTGTTGTCGGTGTGTGTGTGTGTTGTCGGTGTGTGTGTGTGTGTGTTGTCGGTGTGTGTGTGTGTGTTG
>NW_027675502.1:1135000-1137500 GCF_965601325.2 Salmo salar | reverse complement strand
TTGTCGGTGTGTGTGTGTGTGTGTGTTGTCGGTGTGTGTGTGTGTGTGTTGCTGGTGTTTGTGTGTGTGTGTGTTGTCTTTGTGTGTGTGTGTGTTGTCGGTGTGTGTGTGTGTGTGTGTGTGTGTGTGTGTATTGTGCGTGTGTGTGTGTGTGTTGTCGGTGTGTGTGTGTGTGTGTTGTCGGTGTGTTTGTGTGTGTGTGTTGTCGGTGTGTGTGTGTGTGTGTTGTCGGTGTGTGTGTGTGTGTTGTGTGTGTGTGTGTTGTCGGTGTGTGTGTTGTCGGTGTGTGTGTGTGTGTGTGTGTTGTCGGTGTGTGTGTGTGTGTGTGTGTGTTGTCGGTGTGTGTGTCTGTGTGGTATGTGTGTGTGTGTGTTGTCGGTGTGTGTGTGTGTGTGTTGTCGGTGTGTGTGTGTGTGTTGTGTGTGTGTGTGTTGTCAGTGTGTGTGTGTGTTGTCGGTGTGTGTGTGTGTGTGTGTGTTGTCGGTGTGTGTGTGTGTGTGTGTGTGTTGTCGGTGTGTGTGTCTGTGTGGTATGTGTGTGTGTGTGTTGTCGGTGTGTGTGTGTGTGTTGCCGGTGTGTGTGTGTGTGTTGTCGGTGTGTGTGTGTGTGTGTTGTCGGTGTGTGTGTGTGTGTTGTCGGTGTGTGTGTGTGTGTGTTGTCGGTGTGTGTGTGTGTGTTGTCGGTGTGTGTGTGTGTGTGTTGTCGGTGTGAGTGTGTTTAGTCGGTGTGTGTGTGTGTGTGTGTGTGTGTGTGTTGTCGGTGTGTGTGTGTGTGTTGTCGGTGTGTGTGTGTGTGTGTTGTCGGTGTGTGTGTTTGTTGTCGGTGTGTGTGTGTGTGTGTGTGTGTGTGTGTTGTCGGTGTGTGTGTGTTGTCTGTGTGTGTGTGTGTGTTGTCGGTGTGTGTGTGTGTTGTCGGTGTGTGTGTGTGTGTGTTGTGTGTGTGTGTGTTGTCGGTGTGTGTGTGTGTGTGTGCTGTCGGTTTGTGTGTGTGTGTGTGTGTTGTCTGTGTGTGTGTGTTGTCGGTGTGTGTGTGTGTGTGTTGTCGGTGTGTGTGTGTGTTGTCGGTGTGTGTGTGTGTGTGTTGTCGGTGTGTGTGTGTGTGTTGCTGGTGTGTGTGTGTGTGTGTGTGTGTGTTGTCGGTGTGTGTGTGTTGTCGGTGTGTGTGTGTGTGTTGTCGGTGTGTGTGTGTGTGTGTTGTCGGTGTGTGTGTGTGTGTGTGTGTGTTGTCGGTGTGTGTGTGTGTGTGTTGTCGGTGTGTGTGTGTGTGTTGTGTGTGTGTGTGTTGTCGGTGTGTGTGTGTGTGTGTTGTCGGTGTGTGTGTGTGTGTGTGTGTGTGTTGTCGGTGTGTGTGTGTTGTCGGTGTGAGTGTGTGTGTGTGTTGTCAGTGTGTGTGTGTTGTCGGTGTGTGTGTGTGTGTGTTGTCAGTGTGTGTGTGTGTGTGTGTGTGTGTGTGTGTTGTCGGTGTGTGTGTGTGTGTGTGTGTGTTGTTGGTGTGTGTGTGTGTGTGTGTGTTGTCCGAGTGTGTGTGTGTGTGTGTGTGTGTGTGTTGTCGGTGTGTGTGTGTGTGTTGTCGGTGTGTGTGTGTGTGTGTGTTGTCGGTGTGTGTGTGTGTGTTGCTGGTGTTTGTGTGTGTGTGTGTTGTAGGTGTGTGTGTGTGTTGTCGGTGTGTGTGTGTGTGTGTGTGTGTTGTCGGTGTGTGTGTGTGTGTTGTCGGTGTGTGTGTGTGTGTTGTCGGTGTGTTTGTGTGTGTGTGTTGTCGTTGTGTGTGTGTGTGTGTGTTGTCGGTGTGTGTGTGTGTGTGTTGTCGGTGTGTGTGTGTGTTGTCGGTGTGTGTGTGTTGTGTGTGTGTGTGTGTTGTCGGTGTGTGTGTTTGTTGTCGGTGTGTGTGTGTGTGTGTGTGTGTGTGTTGTCGGTGTGTGTGTGTTGTCGGTGTGTGTGTGTGTGTTGTCGGTGTGTGTGTGTGTTGTCGGTGTGTGTGTGTGTGTGTTGTGTGTGTGTGTGTTGTCGGTGTGTGTGTGTGTGTTTGCTGTCGGTTTGTGTGTGTGTGTGTGTGTTGTCTGTGTGTGTGTGTGTTGTCGGTGTGTGTGTGTGTGTGTTGTCGGTGTGTGTGTGTGTGTTGTCGGTGTGTGTGTGTGTGTGTTGTCGGTGTGTGTGTGTGTGTTGCTGGTGTGTGTGTGTGTGTGTGTGTGTTGTCGGTGTGTGTGTGTTGTCGGTGTGTGTGTGTTGTCGGTGTGTGTGTGTGTGTGTGTGTTGTCGGTGTGTGTGTGTGTGTGTGTGTTGTCGGTGTGTGTGTGTGTGTGTTGTCGGTGTGTGTGTGTGTGTTGTGTGTGTGTGTGTTGTCGGTGTGTGTGTGTGTGTGTTGTCGGTGTGTGTGTGTGTTTGTGTGTGTTGTCGGTGTGTGTGTGTTGTCGGTGTGTGTGTGTGTGTGTGTTGTCGGTGTGTGTGTGTGTGTGTTGTCGGTGTGTGTGTGTGTGTTGTCGGTGTGTGTGTGTGTGTGTTGT
>NW_027675502.1:1125000-1130000 GCF_965601325.2 Salmo salar | reverse complement strand
TTGTCGGTGTGTGTGTGTGTCTGTGTTGTCGGTGTGTGTGTGTGTGTGTTGTCAGTGTGTGTGTGTGTTGTCGGTGTGTGTGTGTGTGTGTTGCTGGTGTGTGTGTGTGTGTGTGTGTGTTGTCGGTGTGTGTGTGTGTGTTGTCGGTGTGTGTTTGTGTGTGTTGTCTGTGTGTTTGTGTGTGTGTTGTCGGTGTGTGTGTGTGTGTGTGTGTTGTCGGTGTGTGTGTGTGTGTTGTCGGTGTGTTGTCGGTGTGTGTGTGTGTGTGTGGTCGGTGTGTGTGTGTGTGTGTTGTCGGTGTGTGTGTGTGTGTTGTCGGTGTGTGTGTGTGTGTGTTGTCGGTGTGTGTGTGTGTTGTCGGTGTGTGTGTGTGTGTGTTGTGTGTGTGTGTTTGTTGTCGGTGTGTGTGTGTGTGTGTGTGTGTGCTGTCGGTGTGTGTGTGTGTGTGTGTGTGTGTGTGTTGTCGGTGTGTGTGTGTGTGTGTGTGTGTTGTCGGTGTGTGTGTGTGTGTGTTGCTGGTGTTTGTGTGTGTGTGTGTTGTCTTTGTGTGTGTGTGTGTTGTCGGTGTGTGTGTGTGTGTGTGTGTGTGTGTGTATTGTCGGTGTGTGTGTGTGTGTTGTCGGTGTGTGTGTGTGTGTGTGTGTTGTCGGTGTGTTTGTGTGTGTGTGTTGTCGGTGTGTGTGTGTGTGTGTTGTCGGTGTGTGTGTGTGTGTTGTGTGTGTGTGTGTTGTCGGTGTGTGTGTTGTCGGTGTGTGTGTGTGTGTGTGTGTTGTCGGTGTGTGTGTGTGTGTGTGTGTGTTGTCGGTGTGTGTGTCTGTGTGGTATGTGTGTGTGTGTGTTGTCGGTGTGTGTGTGTGTGTGTTGTCGGTGTGTGTGTGTGTGTTGTGTGTGTGTGTGTTGTCAGTGTGTGTGTGTGTTGTCGGTGTGTGTGTGTGTGTGTGTGTTGTCGGTGTGTGTGTGTGTGTGTGTGTGTTGTCGGTGTGTGTGTCTGTGTGGTATGTGTGTGTGTGTGTTGTCGGTGTGTGTGTGTGTGTTGCCGGTGTGTGTGTGTGTGTTGTCGGTGTGTGTGTGTGTGTGTTGTCGGTGTGTGTGTGTGTGTTGTCGGTGTGTGTGTGTGTGTGTTGTCGGTGTGTGTGTGTGTGTTGTCGGTGTGTGTGTGTGTGTGTTGTCGGTGTGAGTGTGTTTAGTCGGTGTGTGTGTGTGTGTGTGTGTGTGTGTGTTGTCGGTGTGTGTGTGTGTGTTGTCGGTGTGTGTGTGTGTGTGTTGTCGGTGTGTGTGTTTGTTGTCGGTGTGTGTGTGTGTGTGTGTGTGTGTGTGTTGTCGGTGTGTGTGTGTTGTCTGTGTGTGTGTGTGTGTTGTCGGTGTGTGTGTGTGTTGTCGGTGTGTGTGTGTGTGTGTTGTGTGTGTGTGTGTTGTCGGTGTGTGTGTGTGTGTGTGCTGTCGGTTTGTGTGTGTGTGTGTGTTGTCTGTGTGTGTGTGTTGTCGGTGTGTGTGTGTGTGTGTTGTCGGTGTGTGTGTGTGTTGTCGGTGTGTGTGTGTGTGTGTTGTCGGTGTGTGTGTGTGTGTTGCTGGTGTGTGTGTGTGTGTGTGTGTGTGTTGTCGGTGTGTGTGTGTTGTCGGTGTGTGTGTGTGTGTTGTCGGTGTGTGTGTGTGTGTGTTGTCGGTGTGTGTGTGTGTGTGTGTGTGTTGTCGGTGTGTGTGTGTGTGTGTTGTCGGTGTGTGTGTGTGTGTTGTGTGTGTGTGTGTTGTCGGTGTGTGTGTGTGTGTGTTGTCGGTGTGTGTGTGTGTGTGTGTGTGTGTTGTCGGTGTGTGTGTGTTGTCGGTGTGAGTGTGTGTGTGTGTTGTCAGTGTGTGTGTGTTGTCGGTGTGTGTGTGTGTGTGTTGTCAGTGTGTGTGTGTGTGTGTGTGTGTGTGTGTGTTGTCGGTGTGTGTGTGTGTGTGTGTGTGTTGTTGGTGTGTGTGTGTGTGTGTGTTGTCCGAGTGTGTGTGTGTGTGTGTGTGTGTGTGTTGTCGGTGTGTGTGTGTGTGTTGTCGGTGTGTGTGTGTGTGTGTGTTGTCGGTGTGTGTGTGTGTGTTGCTGGTGTTTGTGTGTGTGTGTGTTGTAGGTGTGTGTGTGTGTTGTCGGTGTGTGTGTGTGTGTGTGTGTGTTGTCGGTGTGTGTGTGTGTGTTGTCGGTGTGTGTGTGTGTGTTGTCGGTGTGTTTGTGTGTGTGTGTTGTCGTTGTGTGTGTGTGTGTGTGTTGTCGGTGTGTGTGTGTGTGTTGTGTGTGTGTGTGTTGTCGGTGTGTGTGTGTGTGTGTGTTGTCGGTGTGTGTGTGTGTGTTGCTGGTGTTTGTTTGTGTGTGTGTTGTCTTTGTGTGTGTGTGTGTTGTCGGTGTGTGTGTGTGTGTGTGTGTGTGTGTTGTCGGTGTGTGTGTGTGTGTTGTCGGTGTGTGTGTGTGTGTGTTGTCGGTGTGTTTGTGTGTGTGTGTTGTCGGTGTGTGTGTGTGTGTGTTTGTGTGTGTTGTCGGTGTGTGTGTGTGTTGTCGGTGTGTGTGTGTGTGTGTGTTGTCGGTGTGTGTGTGTGTGTGTTGTCGGTGTGTGTGTGTGTGTGTGTTGTCCGAGTGTGTGTGTGTGTGTGTGTGTGTGTGTTGTCGGTGTGTGTGTGTTGTCGGTGTGTGTGTGTGTGTTGTCGGTGTGTGTTTGTGTGTTGTCGGTGTGTGTGTGTGTGTTGCTGGTGTTTGTGTGTGTGTGTGTTGTAGGTGTGTGTGTGTGTTGTCGGTGTGTGTGTGTGTGTGTGTGTGTTGTCGGTGTGTGTGTGTGTGTTGTCGGTGTGTGTGTGTGTGTTGTCGGTGTGTTTGTGTGTGTGTGTTGTCGTTGTGTGTGTGTGTGTGTGTTGTCGGTGTGTGTGTGTGTGTTGTGTGTGTGTGTGTTGTCGGTGTGTGTGTGTGTGTGTGTTGTCGGTGTGTGTGTGTGTGTTGCTGGTGTTTGTGTGTGTGTGTGTTGTCTTTGTGTGTGTGTGTGTTGTCGGTGTGTGTGTGTGTGTGTGTGTGTGTGTGTTGTCGGTGTGTGTGTGTGTGTTGTCGGTGTGTGTGTGTGTGTGTGTTGTCGGTGTGTTTGTGTGTGTGTGTTGTCGGTGTGTGTGTGTGTGTGTGTGTGTGTGTTGTCGGTGTGTGTGTGTGTTGTCGGTGTGTGTGTGTGTGTGTGTGTTGTCGGTGTGTGTGTGTGTGTGTGTGTTGTCGGTGTGTGTGTCTGTGTGGTATGTGTGTGTGTGTGTTGTCGGTGTGTGTGTGTGTGTGTTGCCGGTGTGTGTGTGTGTGTTGTCGGTGTGTGTGTGTGTGTGTTGTCGGTGTGTGTGTGTGTGTGTGTTGTCGGTGTGTGTGTGTGTGTGTGTTGTCGGTGTGTGTGTGTGTGTTGTCGGTGTGTGTGTGTGTGTGTTGTCGGTGTGAGTGTGTTTAGTCGGTGTGTGTGTGTGTGTGTGTGTGTGTTGTCGGTGTGTGTGTGTGTGTTGTCGGTGTGTGTGTGTGTGTGTTGTCGGTGTGTGTGTGTGTTGTCGGTGTGTGTGTGTTGTGTGTGTGTGTGTGTTGTCGGTGTGTGTGTTTGTTGTCGGTGTGTGTGTGTGTGTGTGTGTGTTGTCGGTGTGTGTGTGTTGTCGGTGTGTGTGTGTGTGTTGTCGGTGTGTGTGTGTGTTGTCGGTGTGTGTGTGTGTGTGTTGTGTGTGTGTGTGTTGTCGGTGTGTGTGTGTGTGTGTGCTGTCGATTTGTGTGTGTGTGTGTGTTGTCTGTGTGTGTGTGTGTTGTCGGTGTGTGTGTGTGTGTGTTGTCGGTGTGTGTGTGTGTGTTGTCGGTGTGTGTGTGTGTGTGTTGTCGGTGTGTGTGTGTGTGTTGTCGATGTGTGTGTGTGTGTGTGTGTTGTCGGTGTGTGTGTGTGTGTGTGTTGTCGGTGTGTGTGTGTGTGTGTTGTCGGTGTGTGTGTGTGTGTTGTGTGTGTGTGTGTTGTCGGTGTGTGTGTGTGTGTGTTGTCGTTGTGTGTGTGTGTTTGTGTGTGTTGTCGGTGTGTGTGTGTTGTCGGTGTGTGTGTGTGTGTGTGTTGTCGGTGTGTGTGTGTGTGTGTTGTCGGTGTGTGTGTGTGTGTGTGTGTGTTGTCAGTGTGTGTCTGTGTGTTATTGGTGTGTGTGTGTGTGTGTGTTGTTGGTGAGTGTGTGTGTCCGTGTTGTCGGTGTGTGTGTGTGTGTGTTGTCGGTGTGTGTGTTGTCTGTGTGTGTGTGTTGTCAGTGTGTGTGTGTGTGTGTGTGTTGTCGGTGTGTGTGTGTGTGTGTGTGTGTGTTGTCAGTGTGTGTATGTGTGTGTTGTCGGTGTGTGTGTGTGTGTGTGTGTTGTCGGTGTGTGTGTGTGTTGTCGGTGTGTGTGTGTGTGTGTGTTGTCGGTGTGTGTGTGTGTGTGTGTGTTGTCGGTGTGTGTGTGTGTGTTGTCGGTGTATGTGTGTGTGTTGTCGGTGTGTGTGTGTGTGTGTTGTCGGTGTGTGTGTGTGTGTGTTGTCAGTGTGTGTGTGTGTGTGTTGTCGGTGTGTGTGTGTTTATGTGTTGTCGGTGTGTGTGTGTGTTGTCGGTGTGTGTGTGTGTGTGTGTTGTCGGTGTGTGTGTGTGTTGTTGGTGTGTGTGTGTTGTCGGTGTGTGTGTGTGTGTGTGTGTGTGTTGTCGGTGTGTGTGTGTGTGTTGTCGGTGTGTGTGTGTGTGTTGTCGGTGTGTGTGTGTGTGTGTTGTCGGTGTGTGTGTGTGTGTTGTGTGTGTGTGTGTTGTCGGTGTGTGTGTGTGTGTGTGTTGTCGGTGTGTGTGTGTGTGTGTGTTGTCGGTGTGTGTGTGTGTGTTGTCGGTGTGTGTGTGTGTGTGTTGTCGGTGTGTGTGTGTGTTGTCGGTGTGTGTGTGTGTGTGTTGCTGGTGTGTGTGTGTGTGTGTTGTCGGTGTGTGTGTTTGTTGTCGGTGTGTGTGTGTGTGTGTGTGTGTGTTGTCGGTGTGTGTGTGTG
>NW_027675502.1:1110000-1115000 GCF_965601325.2 Salmo salar | reverse complement strand
GTGTGTGTGTGTGTGTGTGTGTTGTCGGTGTGTGTGTGTTGTCGGTGTGTGTGTGTGTGTTGTCGGTGTGTGTGTGTGTGTGTGTGTTGTCGGTGTGTGTGTGTGTGTTGCTGGTGTGTGTGTGTGTGTGTGTGTGTTGTCGGTGTGTGTGTGTTGTTGGTGTGTGTGTGTGTGTTGTCGGTGTGTGTGTGTGTGTGTGTGTTGTCGGTGTGTGTGTGTGTGTGTGTGTGTTGTCGGTGTGTGTGTGTGTGTGTTGTCGGTGTGTGTGTGTTGTGTGTGTGTGTGTTGTCGGTGTGTGTGTGTGTGTGTTGTCGGTGTGTGTGTGTGTGTGTGTGTGTGTTGTCGGTGTGTGTGTGTTGTCGGTGTGAGTGTGTGTGTGTGTTGTCAGTGTGTGTGTGTTGTCGGTGTGTGTGTGTGTGTGTGTGTTGTCAGTGTGTGTGTGTGTGTGTGTGTGTGTGTGTTGTCGGTGTGTGTGTGTGTGTGTGTGTGTTGTTGGTGTGTGTGTGTGTGTGTGTTGTCCGAGTGTGTGTGTGTGTGTGTGTGTGTGTGTGTGTTGTCGGTGTGTGTGTGTTGTCGGTGTGTGTGTGTGTGTTGTCGGTGTGTGTGTGTGTGTGTGTTGTCGGTGTGTGTGTGTGTGTTGCTGGTGTTTGTGTGTGTGTGTGTGTTGTAGGTGTGTGTGTGTGTTGTCGGTGTGTGTGTGTGTGTGTGTGTGTTGTCGGTGTGTGTGTGTGTGTTGTCGGTGTGTGTGTGTGTGTTGTCGGTGTGTTTGTGTGTGTGTGTTGTCGTTGTGTGTGTGTGTGTGTGTTGTCGGTGTGTGTGTGTGTGTTGTGTGTGTGTGTGTTGTCGGTGTGTGTGTGTGTGTGTGTTGTCGGTGTGTGTGTGTGTGTTGCTGGTGTTTGTGTGTGTGTGTGTTGTCTTTGTGTGTGTGTGTGTTGTCGGTGTGTGTGTGTGTGTGTGTGTGTGTGTGTGTTGTCGGTGTGTGTGTGTGTGTTGTCGGTGTGTTTGTGTGTGTGTGTTGTCGGTGTGTGTGTGTGTGTGTGTGTGTGTGTTGTCGGTGTGTGTGTGTGTTGTCGGTGTGTGTGTGTGTGTGTGTGTTGTCGGTGTGTGTGTGTGTGTGTGTGTTGTCGGTGTGTGTGTCTGTGTGGTATGTGTGTGTGTGTGTGTTGTCGGTGTGTGTGTGTGTGTGTTGCCGGTGTGTGTGTGTGTGTTGTCGGTGTGTGTGTGTGTGTGTTGTCGGTGTGTGTGTGTGTGTGTGTGTTGTCGGTGTGTGTGTGTGTGTGTGTTGTCGGTGTGTGTGTGTGTGTTGTCGGTGTGTGTGTGTGTGTGTTGTCGGTGTGAGTGTGTTTAGTCGGTGTGTGTGTGTGTGTGTGTTGTCGGTGTGTGTGTGTGTGTGTTGTCGGTGTGTGTGTGTGTGTGTTGTCGGTGTGTGTGTGTGTTGTCGGTGTGTGTGTGTTGTGTGTGTGTGTGTTGTCGGTGTGTGTGTTTGTTGTCGGTGTGTGTGTGTGTGTGTGTGTGTGTTGTCGGTGTGTGTGTGTTGTCGGTGTGTGTGTGTGTGTTGTCGGTGTGTGTGTGTGTTGTCGGTGTGTGTGTGTGTGTGTTGTGTGTGTGTGTGTTGTCGGTGTGTGTGTGTGTGTGTGCTGTCGGTTTGTGTGTGTGTGTGTGTTGTCTGTGTGTGTGTGTGTTGTCGGTGTGTGTGTGTGTGTGTTGTCGGTGTGTGTGTGTGTGTTGTCGGTGTGTGTGTGTGTGTGTTGTCGGTGTGTGTGTGTGTGTTGCTGGTGTGTGTGTGTGTGTGTGTGTGTGTTGTCGGTGTGTGTGTGTTGTCGGTGTGTGTGTGTGTGTTGTCGGTGTGTGTGTGTGTGTGTTGTCGGTGTGTGTGTGTGTGTGTGTGTGTTGTCGGTGTGTGTGTGTGTGTTGTCGGTGTGTGTGTGTGTGTTGTGTGTGTGTGTGTTGTCGGTGTGTGTGTGTGTGTGTTGTCGGTGTGTGTGTGTGTGTGTGTGTGTTGTCGGTGTGTGTGTGTTGTCGGTGTGTTGTGGTGTGTGTGTGTGTGTGTTGTCGGTGTGTTTGTGTGTGTGTGTTGTCGGTGTGTGTGTGTGTGTGTGTGTGTGTTGTCGGTGTGTGTGTGTGTTGTCGGTGTGTGTGTGTGTGTGTGTGTTGTCGGTGTGTGTGTGTGTGTGTGTGTTGTCGGTGTGTGTGTCTGTGTGGTATGTGTGTGTGTGTGTTGTCGGTGTGTGTGTGTGTGTGTTGTCGGTGTGTGTGTGTGTGTTGTGGTGTGTGTGTGTCAGTGTGTGTGTGTGTTGTCGGTTGTGTGTGTGTGTGTGTGTTGTCGGTGTGTGTGTGTGTGTGTGTGTGTGTGTGGTGTGTGTGTCGGTGGTGTGTGTGTGTGTGTTGTCGGTGTGTGTGTGTGTGTTGCTGTGTGTGTGTGTGTGTGTTGTCGGTGTGTGTGTGTGTGTGTTGTCGGTGTGTGTGTGTGTGTGTGTGTGTGTCGGTGTGTGTGTGTTGTCGGTGTGTGTGTGTGTGTTGTCGGTGTGTGTGTGTGTGTGTGTCGGTGTGTGTGTGTGTGTGTGTGTGTGTGTGTGTGTGTGTGTGTGTGTGTTGTCGGTGTGTGTGTGTGTGTTGTCGGTGTGTGTGTGTGTGTGTTGTCGGTGTGTGTGTTGTGTTGTCGGTGTGTGTGTGTGTGTGTGTGTGTGTGTTGTCGGTGTGTGTGTGTTGTCTGTGTGTGTGTGTGTGTTGTCGGTGTGTGTGTGTGTTGTCGGTGTGTGTGTGTGTGTGTTGTGTGTGTGTGTGTTGTCGGTGTGTGTGTGTGTGTGTGCTGTCGGTTTGTGTGTGTGTGTGTGTTGTCTGTGTGTGTGTGTTGTCGGTGTGTGTGTGTGTGTGTTGTCGGTGTGTGTGTGTGTGTTGTCGGTGTGTGTGTGTGTGTGTTGTCGGTGTGTGTGTGTGTGTTGCTGGTGTGTGTGTGTGTGTGTGTGTGTGTTGTCGGTGTGTGTGTGTTGTCGGTGTGTGTGTGTGTGTTGTCGGTGTGTGTGTGTGTGTGTGTGTTGTCGGTGTGTGTGTGTGTGTGTGTGTGTTGTCGGTGTGTGTGTGTGTGTGTTGTCGGTGTGTGTGTGTGTGTTGTGTGTGTGTGTGTTGTCGGTGTGTGTGTGTGTGTGTTGTCGGTGTGTGTGGTGTGTGTGTGTGTGTTGTCGGTGTGTGTGTGTTGTCGGTGTGAGTGTGTGTGTGTGTTGTCAGTGTGTGTGTGTTGTCGGTGTGTGTGTGTGTGTGTTGTCAGTGTGTGTGTGTGTGTGTGTGTGTGTGTGTGTGTGTTGTCGGTGTGTGTGTGTGTGTGTGTGTTGTTGGTGTGTGTGTGTGTGTGTGTTGTCCGAGTGTGTGTGTGTGTGTGTGTGTGTGTGTTGTCGGTGTGTGTGTGTTGTCGGTGTGTGTGTGTGTGTTGTCGGTGTGTGTGTGTGTGTGTGTTGTCGGTGTGTGTGTGTGTGTTGCTGGTGTTTGTGTGTGTGTGTGTTGTAGGTGTGTGTGTGTGTTGTCGGTGTGTGTGTGTGTGTGTGTGTGTTGTCGGTGTGTGTGTGTGTGTTGTCGGTGTGTGTGTGTGTGTTGTCGGTGTGTTTGTGTGTGTGTGTTGTCGTTGTGTGTGTGTGTGTGTGTTGTCGGTGTGTGTGTGTGTGTTGTGTGTGTGTGTGTTGTCGGTGTGTGTGTGTGTGTGTGTTGTCGGTGTGTGTGTGTGTGTTGCTGGTGTTTGTGTGTGTGTGTGTTGTCTTTGTGTGTGTGTGTGTTGTCGGTGTGTGTGTGTGTGTGTGTGTGTGTGTGTGTTGTCGGTGTGTGTGTGTGTGTTGTCGGTGTGTGTGTGTGTGTGTGTCGGTGTGTTTGTGTGTGTGTGTTGTCGGTGTGTGTGTGTGTGTGTGTGTGTGTGTTGTCGGTGTGTGTGTGTGTGTTGTCGGTGTGTGTGTGTGTGTGTGTGTGTCGGTGTGTGTGTGTGTGTGTGTGTTGTCGGTGTGTGTGTCTGTGTGGTATGTGTGTGTGTGTGTTGTCGGTGTGTGTGTGTGTGTGTTGCCGGTGTGTGTGTGTGTGTTGTCGGTGTGTGTGTGTGTGTGTTGTCGGTGTGTGTGTGTGTGTGTGTTGTCGGTGTGTGTGTGTGTGTGTGTTGTCGGTGTGTGTGTGTGTGTTGTCGGTGTGTGTGTGTGTGTGTTGTCGGTGTGAGTGTGTTTAGTCGGTGTGTGTGTGTGTGTGTGTGTGTCGGTGTGTGTGTGTGTGTTGTCGGTGTGTGTGTGTGTGTGTTGTCGGTGTGTGTGTGTGTTGTCGGTGTGTGTGTGTTGTGTGTGTGTGTGTTGTCGGTGTGTGTGTTTGTTGTCGGTGGTGTGTGTGTGTGTGTGTGTGTGTTGTCGGTGTGTGTGTGTTGTCGGTGTGTGTGTGTGTGTTGTCGGTGTGTGTGTGTGTTGTCGGTGTGTGTGTGTGTGTGTTGTGTGTGTGTGTGTTGTCGGTGTGTGTGTGTGTGTGTGTCTGTCGGTTTGTGTGTGTGTGTGTGTTGTCTGTGTGTGTGTGTGTTGTCGGTGTGTGTGTGTGTGTGTTGTCGGTGTGTGTGTGTGTGTTGTCGGTGTGTGTGTGTGTGTGTTGTCGGTGTGTGTGTGTGTGTTGCTGGTGTGTGTGTGTGTGTGTGTGTGTGTTGTCGGTGTGTGTGTGTTGTCGGTGTGTGTGTGTGTGTTGTCGGTGTGTGTGTGTGTGTGTGTGTTGTCGGTGTGTGTGTGTGTGTGTGTGTGTTGTCGGTGTGTGTGTGTGTGTGTTGTCGGTGTGTGTGTGTGTGTTGTGTGTGTGTGTGTTGTCGGTGTGTGTGTGTGTGTGTTGTCGGTGTGTGTGTGTGTGTGTGTGTGTTGTCGGTGTGTGTGTGTTGTCGGTGTGAGTGTGTGTGTGTGTTGTCAGTGTGTGTGTGTTGTCGGTGTGTGTGTGTGTGTGTTGTCAGTGTGTGTGTGTGTGTGTGTGTGTGTGTGTTGTCGGTGTGTGTGTGTGTGTGTGTG
>NW_027675502.1:1102500-1105000 GCF_965601325.2 Salmo salar | reverse complement strand
TGTGTGTTGTCGGTGTGTGTGTGTGTGTGTGTTGTCGGTGTGTGTGTGTGTGTTGCTGGTGTTTGTGTGTGTGTGTGTGTTGTCGGTGTGTGTGTGTGTGTTGTCGTTGTGTGTGTGTGTGTGTGTGTGTGTTTGTGTGTTGTCGGTGTGTGTGTGTGTGTGTTGTCGGTGTGTGTGTGTGTGTTGTCGGTGTGTTTGTGTGTGTGTGTTGTCGGTGTGTGTGTGTGTGTGTTGTCGGTGTGTGTGTGTGTGTTGTGTGTGTGTGTGTTGTCGGTGTGTGTGTGTGTGTGTGTTGTCGGTGTGTGTGTGTGTGTGTGTTGTCGGTGTGTGTGTGTGTGTGTGTTGTCGGTGTGTGTGTGTTTTGTGTGTGTGTGTGTGTTGTCGGTGTGTGTGTGTGTGTGTTGCCGGTGTGTGTGTGTGTGTTGTCGGTGTGTGTGTGTGTGTGTTGTCGGTGTGTGTGTGTGTGTGTGTGTTGTCGGTGTGTGTGTGTGTGTTGTCGGTGTGTGTGTGTGTGTTGTCGGTGTGTGTGTGTGTGTGTTGTCGGTGTGTGTGTGTGTGTAGTCGGTGTGTGTGTGTGTGTGTGTGTGTGTGTTGTCGGTGTGTGTGTGTGTGTTGTCGGTGTGTGTGTGTGTGTGTGTGTGTGTTGTCGGTGTGTGTGTGTTGTCGGTGTGTGTGTGTGTGTTGTCGGTGTGTGTGTGTGTGTGTGTGTTGTCGGTGTGTGTGTGTGTGTTGCTGGTGTGTGTGTGTGTGTGTGTGTGTTGTCGGTGTGTGTGTGTTGTTGGTGTGTGTGTGTGTGTTGTCGGTGTGTGTGTGTGTGTGTGTGTTGTCGGTGTGTGTGTGTGTGTGTGTGTGTTGTCGGTGTGTGTGTGTGTGTGTTGTCGGTGTGTGTGTGTTGTGTGTGTGTGTGTTGTCGGTGTGTGTGTGTGTGTGTTGTCGGTGTGTGTGTGTGTGTGTGTGTGTGTTGTCGGTGTGTGTGTGTTGTCGGAGTGAGTGTGTGTGTGTGTTGTCAGTGTGTGTGTGTTGTCGGTGTGTGTGTGTGTGTGTGTGTTGTCAGTGTGTGTGTGTGTGTGTGTGTGTGTGTGTTGTCGGTGTGTGTGTGTGTGTGTGTGTGTTGTTGGTGTGTGTGTGTGTGTGTGTTGTCCGAGTGTGTGTGTGTGTGTGTGTGTGTGTGTGTGTTGTCGGTGTGTGTGTGTTGTCGGTGTGTGTGTGTGTGTTGTCGGTGTGTGTGTGTGTGTGTGTTGTCGGTGTGTGTGTGTGTGTTGCTGGTGTTTGTGTGTGTGTGTGTGTTGTAGGTGTGTGTGTGTGTTGTCGGTGTGTGTGTGTGTGTGTGTGTGTTGTCGGTGTGTGTGTGTGTGTTGTCGGTGTGTGTGTGTGTGTTGTCGGTGTGTTTGTGTGTGTGTGTTGTCGTTGTGTGTGTGTGTGTGTGTTGTCGGTGTGTGTGTGTGTGTTGTGTGTGTGTGTGTTGTCGGTGTGTGTGTGTGTGTGTGTTGTCGGTGTGTGTGTGTGTGTTGCTGGTGTTTGTGTGTGTGTGTGTTGTCTTTGTGTGTGTGTGTGTTGTCGGTGTGTGTGTGTGTGTGTGTGTGTGTGTGTGTTGTCGGTGTGTGTGTGTGTGTTGTCGGTGTGTTTGTGTGTGTGTGTTGTCGGTGTGTGTGTGTGTGTGTGTGTGTGTGTTGTCGGTGTGTGTGTGTGTTGTCGGTGTGTGTGTGTGTGTGTGTGTTGTCGGTGTGTGTGTGTGTGTGTGTGTTGTCGGTGTGTGTGTCTGTGTGGTATGTGTGTGTGTGTGTGTTGTCGGTGTGTGTGTGTGTGTGTTGCCGGTGTGTGTGTGTGTGTTGTCGGTGTGTGTGTGTGTGTGTTGTCGGTGTGTGTGTGTGTGTGTGTGTTGTCGGTGTGTGTGTGTGTGTGTGTTGTCGGTGTGTGTGTGTGTGTTGTCGGTGTGTGTGTGTGTGTGTTGTCGGTGTGAGTGTGTTTAGTCGGTGTGTGTGTGTGTGTGTGTTGTCGGTGTGTGTGTGTGTGTGTTGTCGGTGTGTGTGTGTGTGTGTTGTCGGTGTGTGTGTGTGTTGTCGGTGTGTGTGTGTTGTGTGTGTGTGTGTTGTCGGTGTGTGTGTTTGTTGTCGGTGTGTGTGTGTGTGTGTGTGTGTGTTGTCGGTGTGTGTGTGTTGTCGGTGTGTGTGTGTGTGTTGTCGGTGTGTGTGTGTGTTGTCGGTGTGTGTGTGTGTGTGTTGTGTGTGTGTGTGTTGTCGGTGTGTGTGTGTGTATGTGCTGTCGGTTTGTGTGTGTGTGTGTGTTGTCTGTGTGTGTGTGTGTTGTCGGTGTGTGTGTGTGTGTGTTGTCGGTGTGTGTGTGTGTGTTGTCGGTGTGTGTGTGTGTGTGTTGTCGGTGTGTGTGTGTGTGTTGCTGGTGTGTGTGTGTGTGTGTGTGTGTGTTGTCGGTGTGTGTGTGTGTCGGTGTGTGTGTGTGTGTTGTCGGTGTGTGTGTGTGTGTGTCGTGTTGTGGTGTGTGT
>NW_027675502.1:1085000-1087500 GCF_965601325.2 Salmo salar | reverse complement strand
GTCGGTGTGTGTGTGTGTGTGTGTTGTCGGTGTGTGTGTGTGTGTGTTGTCGGTGTGTGTGTGTTGTGTGTGTGTGTGTTGTCGGTGTGTGTGTTTGTTGTCGGTGTGTGTGTGTGTGTGTGTTGTCGGTGTGTGTGTGTTGTCGGTGTGTGTGTGTGTGTTGTCGGTGTGTGTGTGTGTTGTCGGTGTGTGTGTGTGTGTGTTGTGTGTGTGTGTGTTGTCGGTGTGTGTGTGTGTGTGCTGTCGGTTTGTGTGTGTGTTGTCTGTGTGTGTGTGTTGTCGGTGTGTGTGTGTGTGTTGTCGGTGTGTGTGTGTGTGTGTGTTGTCGGTGTGTGTGTGTGTTGTTGGTGTGTGTGTGTTGTCGGTGTGTGTGTGTTTATGTGTTGTCGGTGTGTGTGTGTGTGTTGTCGGTGTGTGTGTGTGTGTGTGTTGTCGGTGTGTGTGTGTGTTGTTGGTGTGTGTGTGTTGTCGGTGTGTGTGTGTGTGTGTGTGTGTGTTGTCGGTGTGTGTGTGTTGTCGGTGTGTGTGTGTTGTCGGTGTGTGTGTGTGTGTGTGTTGTCGGTGTGTTTGTGTGTGTGTGTTGTCGGTGTGTGTGTGTGTGTGTTGTCGGTGTGTGTGTGTGTGTTGTGTGTGTGTGTGTTGTCGGTGTGTGTGTGTTTGTGTTGTCTGTGTGTGTGTGTGTGTGTTGTCGGTGTGTGTGTGTGTGTGTTGTCGGTGTGTGTGTGTGTGTGTTGTGTGTGTGTGTGTGTTGTCGGTGTGTGTGTGTGTGTGTTGCCGGTGTGTGTGTTGTCGGTGTGTGTGTGTGTGTGTTGCCGGTGTGTGTGTGTGTGTTGTCGGTGTGTGTGTGTGTGTGTGTTGTCGGTGTGTGTGTGTGTGTTGTCGGTGTGTGTGTGTGTGTGTTGTCGGTGTGTGTGTGTGTAGTCGGTGTGTGTGTGTGTGTGTGTGTGTGTGTGTGTTGTCGGTGTGTGTGTGCTGTCGGTGTGTGTGTGTGTGTGTTGTCGGTGTGTGTGTGTGTTGTCGGTGTGTGTGTGTTGTGTGTGTGTGTGTTGTCGGTGTGTGTGTTTGTTGTCGGTGTGTGTGTGTGTGTTGTCGGTGTGTGTGTGTTGTCGGTGTGTGTGTGTGTGTTGTCGGTGTGTGTGTGTGTTGTCGGTGTGTGTGTGTGTGTGTGTGTTGTGTGTGTGTGTGTTGTCGGTGTGTGTGTGTGTGTGTGCTGTCGGTTTGTGTGTGTGTGTGTGTTGTCTGTGTGTGTGTGTTGTCGGTGTGTGTGTGTGTGTGTGTTGTCGGTGTGTGTGTGTGTGTGTTGTCGGTGTGTGTGTGTGTGTGTGTGTGTTGTCAGTGTGTGTCTGTGTGTTATTGGTGTGTGTGTGTGTGTGTGTTGTTATTGAGTGTGTGTGTCCGTGTTGTCGGTGTGTGTGTGTGTGTGTTGTCGGTGTGTGTGTTGTCTGTGTGTGTGTGTTGTCAGTGTGTGTGTGTGTGTGTTGTCGGTGTGTGTGTGTGTGTGTTGTCAGTGTGTGTATGTGTGTGTTGTCGGTGTGTGTGTGTGTGTGTGTGTGTGTTGTCGGTGTGTGTGTGTGTTGTCGGTGTGTGTGTGTGTGTGTGTTGTCGGTGTGTGTGTGTGTGTGTGTGTTGTCGGTGTGTGTGTGTGTGTTGGCGGTGTGTGTGTGTGTGTTGTCGGTGTGTGTGTGTGTGTGTTGTCGGTGTGTGTGTGTGTGTGTGTGTGTGTGTTGTCGGTGTGTGTGTGTGTGTTGTCGGTGTGTGTGTGTGTGTGTTGTCGGTGTGTGTGTGTGTGTTGTGTGTGTGTGTGTGTGTTGTCGGTGTGTGTGTGTGTGTGTTGTCGGTGTTTGTGTGTGTGTGTGTTGTCGGTGTGTGTGTGTGTGTGTGTGTGTTGTCGGTGTGTGTGTGTGTGTGTTGTCGGTGTGTGTGTGTTGTCAGTGTGTGTGTGTGTGTTGTCGGTGTGTGTGTGTGTGTGTGTGTGTTGTCGGTGTGTGTGTGTGTCTGTGTTGTCGGTGTGTGTGTGTGTGTGTTGTCAGTGTGTGTGTGTGTGTTGTCGGTGTGTGTGTGTGTGTGTTGTCGGTGTGTGTGTGTGTGTTGTGTGTGTGTGTGTTGTCGGTGTGTGTGTGTGTGTGTGTTGTCGGTGTGTGTGTGTGTGTGTGTGTTGTCGGTGTGTGTGTGTGTGTTGTCGGTGTGTGTGTGTGTGTGTTGTCGGTGTGTGTGTGTGTTGTCGGTGTGTGTGTGTGTGTGTTGCTGGTGTGTGTGTGTGTGTGTTGTCGGTGTGTGTGTTTGTTGTCGGTGTGTGTGTGTGTGTGTGTGTGTGTGTGTTGTCGGTGTGTGTGTGTGTGTTGTCGGTGTGTGTGTGTGTGTTGTCGGTGTGTGTGTGTGTGTGTGTTGTCGGTGTGTGTGTGTGTGTGTGTTGTCGGTGTGTGTGTGTGTGTGTTGTGTGTGTGTGTGTGTTGTCGGTGTGTGTGTGTGTGTGTTGTCGGTGTGTGTGTGTGTGTGTTGT
>NW_027675502.1:1075000-1080000 GCF_965601325.2 Salmo salar | reverse complement strand
TGTGTATGTGTGTGTTGTCGGTGTGTGTGTGTGTGTGTGTGTGTGTTGTCGGTGTGTGTGTGTGTTGTCGGTGTGTGTGTGTGTGTGTGTTGTCGGTGTGTGTGTGTGTGTGTGTGTTGTCGGTGTGTGTGTGTGTGTGTGTTGGCGGTGTGTGTGTGTGTGTTGTCGGTGTGTGTGTGTGTGTGTTGTCGGTGTGTGTGTGTGTGTGTGTGTGTGTGTTGTCGGTGTGTGTGTGTGTGTTGTCGGTGTGTGTGTGTGTGTGTTGTCGGTGTGTGTGTGTGTGTTGTGTGTGTGTGTGTGTGTTGTCGGTGTGTGTGTGTGTGTGTTGTCGGTGTGTGTGTGTGTGTGTGTTGTCGGTGTGTGTGTGTGTGTGTGTGTGTGTGGTGTCGGTGTGTGTGTGTGTGTGTTGTCGGTGTGTGTGTGTTGTCGGAGTGTGTGTGTGTGTGTTGTCGGTGTGTGTGTGTGTGTGTGTTGTCGGTGTGTGTGTGTGTCTGTGTTGTCGGTGTGTGTGTGTGTGTGTTGTCAGTGTGTGTGTGTGTGTTGTCGGTGTGTGTGTGTGTGTGTTGTCGGTGTGTGTGTGTGTGTTGTGTGTGTGTGTGTTGTCGGTGTGTGTGTGTGTGTGTGTTGTCGGTGTGTGTGTGTGTGTGTGTGTGTCGGTGTGTGTGTGTGTGTTGTCGGTGTGTGTGTGTGTGTGTTGTCGGTGTGTGTGTGTGTTGTCGGTGTGTGTGTGTGTGTGTTGCTGGTGTGTGTGTGTGTGTGTTGTCGGTGTGTGTGTTTGTTGTCGGTGTGTGTGTGTGTGTGTGTGTGTGTGTTGTCGGTGTGTGTGTGTGTGTTGTCGGTGTGTGTGTGTGTGTTGTCGGTGTGTGTGTGTGTGTGTGTTCTCGGTGTGTGTGTGTGTGTGTGTTGTCGGTGTGTGTGTGTGTGTGTGTGTGTGTGTGTGTGTGTTGTCGGTGTGTGTGTGTGTGTGTTGTCGGTGTGTGTGTGTGTGTGTGTGCTGTCGGTGTGTGTGTGTGTGTTGTCGGTGTGTGTGTGTGTGTGTTGTCGGTGTGTGTGTGTTGTCAGTGTGTGTGTGTGTGTTGTCGGTGTGTGTGTGTGTGTGTGTTGTCGGTGTGTGTGTGTGTCTGTGTTGTCGGTGTGTGTGTGTGTGTGTTGTCAGTGTGTGTGTGTGTTGTCGGTGTGTGTGTGTGTGTGTTGCTGGTGTGTGTGTGTGTGTGTGTGTGTTGTCGGTGTGTGTGTGTGTGTTGTCGGTGTGTGTTTGTGTGTGTTGTCGGTGTGTTTGTGTGTGTGTTGTCGGTGTGTGTGTGTGTGTGTTGTCGGTGTGTGTGTGTGTGTTGTCGGTGTGTTGTCGGTGTGTGTGTGTGTGTGTGGTCGGTGTGTGTGTGTGTGTGTTGTCGGTGTGTGTGTGTGTGTTGTCGGTGTGTGTGTGTGTGTGTTGTCGGTGTGTGTGTGTGTTGTCGGTGTGTGTGTGTTGTGTGTGTGTGTTGTCGGTGTGTGTGTGTGTGTGTGTGTGCTGTCGGTGTGTGTGTGTGTGTGTGTGTGTTGTCGGTTTGTGTGTGTGTGTGTGTTGTCGGTGTGTGTGTGTGTGTGTTGTCGGTGTGTGTGTGTGTTGTCGGTGTGTGTGTGTGTTGTCGGTGTGTGTGTGTGTGTGTGTTGTGTGTGTGTGTGTTGTCGGTGTGTGTGTGTGTGTGTGTGCTGTCGGTGTGTGTGTGTGTGTGTGTGTGTTGTCTGTGTGTGTGTGTTGTCGTTGTGTGTGTGTGTGTGTGTGTGTTGTCGGTGTGTGTGTGTGTGTGTTGTCGGTGTGTGTGTGTGTGTGTTGTCAGTGTGTGTCTGTGTTTTATCGGTGTGTGTGTGTGTGTGTGTGTGTGTGTTGTCGGTGTGTGTGTGTGGGTGTGTGTGTGTGTGTGTGTGTGTTGTCAGTGTGTGTATGTGTGTGTTGTCGGTGTGTGTGTGTGTGTGTGTGTGTGTGTGTTGTCGGTGTGTGTGTGTGTGTTGTCGGTGTGTGTGTGTGTTGTCGGTGTGTGTGTGTGTGTGTTGTCGGTGTGTGTGTGTGTGTGTGTGTGTGTGTGTGTGTTGTCGGTGTGTGTGTGTGTGTTGTCGGTGTGTGTGTGTGTGTTGTCGGTGTGTGTGTGTGTTTGTTGTCGGTGTGTGTGTGTGTGTTGTCAGTGTGTGTGTGTGTGTGTTGTCGGTGTGTGTGTGTTTATGTGTTGTCGGTGTGTGTGTGTGTGTTGTCGGTGTGTGTGTGTGTGTGTGTTGTCGGTGTGTGTGTGTGTTGTTGGTGTGTGTGTGTTGTCGGTGTGTGTGTGTGTGTGTGTGTGTGTTGTCGGTGTGTGTGTGTTGTCGGTGTGTGTGTGTTGTCGGTGTGTGTGTGTGTGTGTGTTGTCGGTGTGTTTGTGTGTGTGTGTTGTCGGTGTGTGTGTGTGTGTGTTGTCGGTGTGTGTGTGTTGTCGGTGTGTGTGTGTTTGTGTTGTCGGTGTGTGTGTGTGTGTGTTGTCGGTGTGTGTGTGTCTGTGTTGTCGGTGTGTGTGTGTGTGTGTTGTGTGTGTGTGTGTGTTGTCGGTGTGTGTGTGTGTGTGTTGCCGGTGTGTGTGTTGTCGGTGTGTGTGTGTGTGTGTTGCCGGTGTGTGTGTGTGTGTTGTCGGTGTGTGTGTGTGTGTGTGTTGTCGGTGTGTGTGTGTGTGTTGTCGGTGTGTGTGTGTGTGTGTTGTCGGTGTGTGTGTGTGTAGTCGGTGTGTGTGTGTGTGTGTGTGTGTGTGTGTGTTGTCGGTGTGTGTGTGCTGTCGGTGTGTGTGTGTGTGTGTTGTCGGTGTGTGTGTGTGTTGTCGGTGTGTGTGTGTTGTGTGTGTGTGTGTTGTCGGTGTGTGTGTTTGTTGTCGGTGTGTGTGTGTGTGTGTGTTGTCGGTGTGTGTGTGTTGTCGGTGTGTGTGTGTTTGTTGTCGGTGTGTGTGTGTGTTGTCGGTGTGTGTGTGTGTGTGTGTGTGTGTTGTGTGTGTGTGTGTTGTCGGTGTGTGTGTGTGTGTGTGCTGTCGGTTTGTGTGTGTGTGTGTGTTGTCTGTGTGTGTGTGTTGTCGGTGTGTGTGTGTGTGTGTGTTGTCGGTGTGTGTGTGTGTGTGTGTTGTCGGTGTGTGTGTGTGTGTGTGTGTGTTGTCAGTGTGTGTCTGTGTGTTATTGGTGTGTGTGTGTGTGTGTGTTGTTGGTGAGTGTGTGTGTCCGTGTTGTCGGTGTGTGTGTGTGTGTGTTGTCGGTGTGTGTGTTGTCTGTGTGTGTGTGTTGTCAGTGTGTGTGTGTGTGTGTTGTCGGTGTGTGTGTGTGTGTGTTGTCAGTGTGTGTATGTGTGTGTTGTCGGTGTGTGTGTGTGTGTGTGTGTGTGTTGTCGGTGTGTGTGTGTGTTGTCGGTGTGTGTGTGTGTGTGTGTTGTCGGTGTGTGTGTGTGTGTGTGTGTTGTCGGTGTGTGTGTGTGTGTTGGCGGTGTGTGTGTGTGTGTTGTCGGTGTGTGTGTGTGTGTGTTGTCGGTGTGTGTGTGTGTGTGTGTGTGTGTGTTGTCGGTGTGTGTGTGTGTGTTGTCGGTGTGTGTGTGTGTGTTGTGTGTGTGTGTGTGTGTTGTCGGTGTGTGTGTGTGTGTGTTGTCGGTGTGTGTGTGTGTGTGTGTTGTCGGTGTGTGTGTGTGTGTGTGTGTGTGTTGTCGGTGTGTGTGTGTGTGTGTTGTCGGTGTGTGTGTGTTGTCAGTGTGTGTGTGTGTGTTGTCGGTGTGTGTGTGTGTGTGTGTGTGTTGTCGGTGTGTGTGTGTGTCTGTGTTGTCGGTGTGTGTGTGTGTGTGTTGTCAGTGTGTGTGTGTGTGTTGTCGGTGTGTGTGTGTGTGTGTTGTCGGTGTGTGTGTGTGTGTTGTGTGTGTGTGTGTTGTCGGTGTGTGTGTGTGTGTGTGTTGTCGGTGTGTGTGTGTGTGTGTGTTGTCGGTGTGTGTGTGTGTGTTGTCGGTGTGTGTGTGTGTGTGTTGTCGGTGTGTGTGTGTGTTGTCGGTGTGTGTGTGTGTTGCTGGTGTGTGTGTGTGTGTGTTGTCGGTGTGTGTGTTTGTTGTCGGTGTGTGTGTGTGTGTGTGTGTGTGTGTTGTCGGTGTGTGTGTGTGTGTTGTCGGTGTGTGTGTGCGTGTTGTCGGTGTGTGTGTGTGTGTGTGTTCTCGGTGTGTGTGTGTGTGTGTGTTGTCGGTGTGTTTGTGTGTGTTGTGTGTGTGTGTGTGTTGTCGGTGTGTGTGTGTGTGTTGTCGGTGTGTGTGTGTGTGTGTGTTGTCGGTGTGTGTGTGTGTGTTGTCGGTGTGTGTGTGTGTTGTCGGTGTGTGTGTGTTGTCAGTGTGTGTGTGTGTGTTGTCGGTGTGTGTGTGTGTGTGTGTGTGTTGTCGGTGTGTGTGTGTGTCTGTGTTGTCGGTGTGTGTGTGTGTGTGTTGTCAGTGTGTGTGTGTGTTGTCGGTGTGTGTGTGTGTGTGTTGCTGGTGTGTGTGTGTGTGTGTGTGTGTTGTCGGTGTGTGTGTGTTGTCGGTGTGTGTTTGTGTGTGTTGTCGGTGTGTTTGTGTGTGTGTTGTCGGTGTGTGTGTGTGTGTGTTGTCGGTGTGTGTGTGTGTGTTGTCGGTGTGTTGTCGGTGTGTGTGTGTGTGTGTGGTCGGTGTGTGTGTGTGTGTGTTGTCGGTGTGTGTGTGTGTGTTGTCGGTGTGTGTGTGTGTGTGTTGTCGGTGTGTGTGTGTGTTGTCGGTGTGTGTGTGTGTGTGTTGTGTGTGTGTGTTGTCGGTGTGTGTGTGTGTGTGTGTGTGCTGTCGGTGTGTGTGTGTGTGTGTGTGTGTTGTCGGTTTGTGTGTGTGTGTGTGTAGTCGGTGTGTGTGTGTGTGTGTTGTCGGTGTGTGTGTGTGTTGTCGGTGTGTGTGTGTTGTCGGTGTGTGTGTGTGTGTGTTGTGTGTGTGTGTGTGTGTTGTCGGTGTGTGTGTGTGTGTGTGTGCTGTCGGTGTGTGTGTGTGTGTG
>NW_027675502.1:1070000-1072500 GCF_965601325.2 Salmo salar | reverse complement strand
TGTGTGTGTGTGTGTTGTCGGTGTGTGTGTGTGTTGTCGGTGTGTGTGTGTGTGTGTGTGTGTTGTGTGTGTGTGTGTTGTCGGTGTGTGTGTGTGTTGTCGGTGTGTGTGTGTGTGTGTTGTCGGTGTGTGTGTTGTCTGTGTGTGTGTGTTGTCAGTGTGTGTGTGTGTGTGTGTGTGTTGTCGGTGTGTGTGTGTGTGTGTGTGTGTTGTCAGTGAGTGTATGTGTGTGTTGTCGGTGTGTGTGTGTGTGTGTGTGTGTGTGTGTGTGTGTGTTGTCGGTGTGTGTGTGTGTGTTGTCGGTGTGTGTGTGTGTGTTGTCGGTGTGTGTGTGTGTGTGTTGTCGGTGTGTGTGTGTGTGTGTGTGTGTGTGTGTGTTGTCGGTGTGTGTGTGTGTGTTGTCGGTGTGTGTGTGTGTGTTGTCGGTGTCTGTGTGTGTGTGTTGTCGGTGTGTGTGTGTGTGTGTTTTTTGTCAGTGTGTGTGTGTGTGTGTTGTCGGTGTGTGTGTGTTTATGTGTTGTCGGTGTGTGTGTGTGTGTTGTCGGTGTGTGTGTGTGTGTGTGTTGTCGGTGTGTGTGTGTGTTGTTGGTGTGTGTGTGTTGTCGGTGTGTGTGTGTGTGTGTGTGTGTGTTGTCGGTGTGTGTGTGTGTGTGTTGTCGGTGTTGGTGTGTGTGTGTTGTCGGTGTGTGTGTGTGTGTGTGTGTGTGTTGTGTGTGTGTGTGTTGTCGGTGTGTGTGTGTGTGTGTTGTCGGTGTGTGTGTGTGTGTGTGTTGTCTGTGTGTGTGTGTTGTCGGTGTGTGTGTGTCTGTGTGTTGTCGGTGTGTGTGTGTGTTGTCGGTGTGTGTGTGTGGTTGTGTGTGTTGTCAGTGTGTGTGTGTGTGTGTGTTGTCGGTGTGTGTGTGTGTGTGTTGTCGGTGTGTGTGTGTGTGTGTTGTCGGTGTGTGTGTGTGTGTGTTGCTGGTGTGTGTGTGTGTGTGTTGTCGGTGTGTGTGTTTGTTGTCGGTGTGTGTGTGTGTGTGTGTGTGTGTGTGTTGTCGGTGTGTGTGTGTGTGTTGTCGGTGTGTGTGTGTGTGTTGTCGGTGTGTGTGTGTGTGTGAGTTGTCGGTGTGTGTGTGTGTGTGTGTTGTCGGTGTGTGTGTGTGTGTTGTGTGTGTGTGTGTTGTCGGTGTGTGTGTGTGTGTGTGTGTGTGTGTGTGTTGTCGGTGTGTGTGTGTGTGTTGTCGGTGTGTGTGTGTGTGTGAGTTGTCGGTGTGTGTGTGTGTGTGTGTTGTCGGTGTGTGTGTGTGTTGTGTGTGTGTGTGTTGTCGGTGTGTGTGTGTGTGTGTTGTTGGTGTGTGTGTGTGTGTGTGTTGTCGGTGTGTGTTGTCAGTGTGTGTGTGTGTGTTGTCGGTGTGTGTGTGTGTGTGTGTTGTCGGTATGTGTGTGTGTCTGTGTTGTCGGTGTGTGTGTGTGTGTTGTCAGTGTGTGTGTGTGTTGTCGGTGTGTGTGTGTGTGTGTTGCTGGTGTGTGTGTGTGTGTGTTGTCGGTGTGTGTGTGTGTGTGTGTGTTGTCGGTGTGTTTGTGTGTGTTGTCGGTGTGTTTGTGTGTGTGTTGTCGGTGTGTGTGTGTGTGTGTGTGTTGTCGGTGTGTGTGTGTGTGTTGTGTGTGTGTGTGTTGTCGGTGTGTGTGTGTGTGTGTTGTCGGTGTGTTGTCGGTGTGTGTGTGTGTGTGTGGTCGGTGTGTGTGTGTGTTGTCGGTGTGTGTGTGTGTGTGTGTTGTCGGTGTGTGTGTGTGTGTGTTGTCGGTGTGTGTGTGTGTTGTCGGTGTATGTGTGTGTGTGTTGTGTGTGTGTGTGTGTGTTGTCGGTGTGTGTGTGTGTGTGTGCTGTCGGTGTGTGTGTGTGTGTGTGTGTGTGTGTTGTCTGTGTGTGTGTGTTGTCGGTGTGTGTGTGTGTGTGTTGTCGGTGTGTGTGTGTGTGTGTTGTCGGTGTGTGTGTGTGTGTGTTGTCAGTGTGTGTCTGTGTTTTATCGGTGTGTGTGTGTGTGTGTGTGTGTTGTCGGTGTGTGTGTGTGTCTGTGTTGTCGGTGTGTGTGTGTGTGTGTTGTCGGTGTGTGTGTGTGTTGTCTGTGTGTGTGTGTGTGTTGTCAGTGTGTGTGTGTGTGTGTGTTGTCGGTGTGTGTGTGTGTGTGTGTTGTCAGTGTGTGTATGTGTGTTGTCGGTGTGTGTGTGTGTGTGTTGTCGGTGTGTGTGTGTGTGTGTTGTCGGTGTGTGTGTGTGTGTTGTCGGTGTGTGTGTGTGTTGTCGGTGTGTGTGTGTGTGTGTGTGTGTGTTGTCGGTGTGTGTGTGTGTGTTGTCGGTGTGTGTGTGTGTTGTCGGTGTGTGTGTGTGTGTGTTGTCAGTGTGTGTGTGTGTGTGTTGTCAGTGTGTGTGTGTTTATGTGTTGTCGGTGTGTGTGTTGTCGGTGTGTGTGTGTGTGTGTGTTGTCGGTGTGTGTGTGTGTTGTCGGTGTGTGTGTGTTGTC
>NW_027675502.1:1040000-1057500 GCF_965601325.2 Salmo salar | reverse complement strand
GTGTGTGTTGTCGGTGTGTGTGTGTGTGTGTTGTCGGTGTGTGTGTGTGTGTGTGTGTTGTCGGTGTGTGTGTGTGTGTGTGTTGTCGGTGTGTGTGTGTGTGTGGTGTTGTGTGTGTGTGTGTTGTCGTTGTGTGTGTGTGTGTGTTGTCGGTGTGTGTGTGTGTGTGGGTGTGGTGTGTGTGTGTTGTCGGTGTGTGTGTGTGTGTGTGTGTGTGTGTGTTGCGGTGTGTGTGTGTGTGTGTGTTGTCGGTGTGTGTGTGTGTGTGTGTGTGGTGTCGGTGTGTGTGTGTGTTGTCGGTGTGTGTGTGTGTGTGTTGTGTGTGTGTGTGTGTTGTCGGTGTGTGTGTGTGTGTGTGCGGTGTGTGTGTCTGTGTGGTGTGTGTGTGTGTGTGTTGTCGGTGTGTGTGTGTGTGTGTTGTCGTGTGTGTGTGTGTGTGTTGTCGGTGTGTGTGTGTGTGTGTTGTCGGTGTGTGTGTGTGTGTGTGTTGTCGGTGTGTGTGTGTGTGTGTCGGTGTGTGTGTGTGTGTGTGTGTGTTGTCGGTGTGTGTGTGTGTGTGTGGTGTGGTGTGTGTGTGTGTTGTCGGTGTGTGTGTGTGTGTGTTGTCGGTGTGTGTGTGTGTGTGTTGTCGGTGTGTGTGTGTGTGTGTGTTGTCGGTGTGTGTGTGTGTGTTGTCGGTGTGTGTGTGTGTGTGTCGGTGTGTGTGTGTGTGTGTGTTGTCGGTGTGTGTGTGTGTTGTCGGTGTGTGTGTGTGTGTGGTGTGTGTGTGTGTGGTGTGTGTGTGTTGTCGTGTGTGTGTGTGTGTGTCGGTGTGTGTGTGTTGTCGGTGTGTGTGTGTGTGTGTGTTGTCGGTGTGTTTGTGTGTGTGTGTTGTCGGTGTGTGTGTGTGTGTGTTGTCGGTGTGTGTGTGTGTGTTGTGTGTGTGTGTGTGTGTTGTCGGTGTGTGTGTGTTTGTGTTGTCTGTGTGTGTGTGTGTGTGTTGTCGGTGTGTGTGTGTGTGTGTTGTCGGTGTGTGTGTGTGTGTGTTGTGTGTGTGTGTGTGTTGTCGGTGTGTGTGTGTGTGTGTTGTCGGTGTGTGTGTTGTCGGTGTGTGTGTGTGTGTGTTGCCGGTGTGTGTGTGTGTGTTGTCGGTGTGTGTGTGTGTGTGTGTTGTCGGTGTGTGTGTGTGTGTTGTCGGTGTGTGTGTGTGTGTGTTGTCGGTGTGTGTGTGTGTAGTCGGTGTGTGTGTGTGTGGTGTGTGTGTGTGTGTGTTGTCGGTGTGTGTGTGCTGTCGGTGTGTGTGTGTGTGTGTTGTCGGTGTGTGTGTGTGTTGTCGGTGTGTGTGTGTTGTGTGTGTGTGTGTTGTCGGTGTGTGTGTTTGTTGTCGGTGTGTGTGTGTGTGTTGTCGGTGTGTGTGTGTTGTCGGTGTGTGTGTGTGTGTTGTCGGTGTGTGTGTGTGTTGTCGGTGTGTGTGTGTGTGTGTGTGTTGTGTGTGTGTGTGTTGTCGGTGTGTGTGTGTGTGTGTGCTGTCGGTTTGTGTGTGTGTGTGTGTTGTGTGTGTGTGTGTGTTGTCGGTGTGTGTGTGTGTGTGTGTTGTCGGTGTTTGTGTGTGTGTGTTGTCGGTGT
The DNA here is from genome assembly GCF_965601325.2 of Salmo salar. Lineage (NCBI taxonomy): Eukaryota > Metazoa > Chordata > Actinopteri > Salmoniformes > Salmonidae > Salmo > Salmo salar. The sequence goes on along the minus strand of NW_027675502.1, from coordinate 1,055,895 downwards.
GTGTGTGTGTGTGTGTGTGTTGTCAGTGTGTGTCTGTGTGTTATTGGTGTGTGTGTGTGTGTGTGTTGTTATTGAGTGTGTGTGTCCGTGTTGTCGGTGTGTGTGTGTGTGTGTTGTCGGTGTGTGTGTTGTCTGTGTGTGTGTGTTGTCAGTGTGTGTGTGTGTGTGTTGTCGGTGTGTGTGTGTGTGTGTTGTCAGTGTGTGTATGTGTGTGTTGTCGGTGTGTGTGTGTGTGTGTGTGTGTGTTGTCGGTGTGTGTGTGTGTGTGTGTTGTCGGTGTGTGTGTGTGTGTGTGTGTTGTCGGTGTGTGTGTGTGTGTTGGCGGTGTGTGTGTGTGTGTTGTCGGTGTGTGTGTGTGTGTGTTGTCGGTGTGTGTGTGTGTGTGTGTGTGTGTTGTCGGTGTGTGTGTGTGTGTTGTCGGTGTGTGTGTGTGTGTGTTGTCGGTGTGTGTGTGTGTGTTGTGTGTGTGTGTGTGTGTTGTCGGTGTGTGTGTGTGTGTGTTGTCGGTGTTTGTGTGTGTGTGTGTTGTCGGTGTGTGTGTGTGTGTGTGTGTGTGTTGTCGGTGTGTGTGTGTGTGTGTTGTCGGTGTGTGTGTGTTGTCAGTGTGTGTGTGTGTGTTGTCGGTGTGTGTGTGTGTGTGTGTGTGTTGTCGGTGTGTGTGTGTGTCTGTGTTGTCGGTGTGTGTGTGTGTGTGTTGTCAGTGTGTGTGTGTGTGTTGTCGGTGTGTGTGTGTGTGTGTTGTCGGTGTGTGTGTGTGTGTTGTGTGTGTGTGTGTTGTCGGTGTGTGTGTGTGTGTGTGTTGTCGGTGTGTGTGTGTGTGTGTGTGTTGTCGGTGTGTGTGTGTGTGTTGTCGGTGTGTGTGTGTGTGTGTTGTCGGTGTGTGTGTGTGTTGTCGGTGTGTGTGTGTGTGTGTTGCTGGTGTGTGTGTGTGTGTGTTGTCGGTGTGTGTGTTTGTTGTCGGTGTGTGTGTGTGTGTGTGTGTGTGTGTGTTGTCGGTGTGTGTGTGTGTGTTGTCGGTGTGTGTGTGTGTGTTGTCGGTGTGTGTGTGTGTGTGTGTTCTCGGTGTGTGTGTGTGTGTGTGTTGTCGGTGTGTGTGTGTGTGTTGTGTGTGTGTGTGTGTTGTCGGTGTGTGTGTGTGTGTGTTGTCGGTGTGTGTGTGTGTGTGTGTTGTCGGTGTGTGTGTGTGTGTTGTCGGTGTGTGTGTGTGTGTGTTGTCGGTGTGTGTGTGTTGTCAGTGTGTGTGTGTGTGTTGTCGGTGTGTGTGTGTGTGTGTGTGTGTTGTCGGTGTGTGTGTGTGTCTGTGTTGTCGGTGTGTGTGTGTGTGTGTTGTCAGTGTGTGTGTGTGTTGTCGGTGTGTGTGTGTGTGTGTTGCTGGTGTGTGTGTGTGTGTGTGTGTGTTGTCGGTGTGTGTGTGTGTGTTGTCGGTGTGTGTTTGTGTGTGTTGTCGGTGTGTTTGTGTGTGTGTTGTCGGTGTGTGTGTGTGTGTGTTGTCGGTGTGTGTGTGTGTGTTGTCGGTGTGTTGTCGGTGTGTGTGTGTGTGTGTGGTCGGTGTGTGTGTGTGTGTGTTGTCGGTGTGTGTGTGTGTGTTGTCGGTGTGTGTGTGTGTGTGTTGTCGGTGTGTGTGTGTGTTGTCGGTGTGTGTGTGTGTGTGTTGTGTGTGTGTGTTGTCAGTGTGTGTGTGTGTGTGTGTGCTGTCGGTGTGTGTGTGTGTGTGTGTGTGTTGTCGGTTTGTGTGTGTGTGTGTGTTGTCGGTGTGTGTGTGTGTGTGTTGTCGGTGTGTGTGTGTGTTGTCGGTGTGTGTGTGTGTTGTCGGTGTGTGTGTGTGTGTGTGTTGTGTGTGTGTGTGTTGTCGGTGTGTGTGTGTGTGTGTGTGCTGTCGGTGTGTGTGTGTGTGTGTTGTCTGTGTGTGTGTGTTGTCGTTGTGTGTGTGTGTGTGTGCGTGTTGTCGGTGTGTGTGTGTGTGTGTTGTCGGTGTGTGTGTGTGTGTGTTGTCAGTGTGTGTCTGTGTTTTATCGGTGTGTGTGTGTGTGTGTGTGTGTGTGTTGTCGGTGTGTGTGTGTGTGTGTGTGTGTGTGTGTGTGTTGTCATTGTGTGTATGTGTGTGTTGTCGGTGTGTGTGTGTGTGTGTGTGTGTTGTCGGTGTGTGTGTGTGTGTTGTCGGTGTGTGTGTGTGTTGTCGGTGTGTGTGTGTGTGTGTTGTCGGTGTGTGTGTGTGTGTGTGTGTGTGTGTGTGTGTTGTCGGTGTGTGTGTGTGTGTTGTCGGTGTGTGTGTGTGTGTTGTCGGTGTGTGTGTGTGTTTGTTGTCGGTGTGTGTGTGTGTGTTGTCAGTGTGTGTGTGTGTGTGTTGTCGGTGTGTGTGTGTTTATGTGTTGTCGGTGTGTGTGTGTGTGTTGTCGGTGTGTGTGTGTGTGTGTGTTGTCGGTGTGTGTGTGTGTTGTTGGTGTGTGTGTGTTGTTGGTGTGTGTGTGTGTGTGTGTGTTGTCGGTGTGTGTGTGTGTTGTTGGTGTGTGTGTGTTGTCGGTGTGTGTGTGTGTGTGTTGTGTGTGTGTGTGTGTTGTCGGTGTGTGTGTGTGTGTGTTGCCGGTGTGTGTGTTGTCGGTGTGTGTGTGTGTGTGTTGCCGGTGTGTGTGTGTGTGTTGTCGGTGTGTGTGTGTGTCTGTGTTGTCGGTGTGTGTGTGTGTGTTGTCGGTGTGTGTGTGTGTGTGTTGTCGGTGTGTGTGTGTGTAGTCGGTGTGTGTGTGTGTGTGTGTGTGTGTGTGTGTTGTCGGTGTGTGTGTGCTGTCGGTGTGTGTGTGTGTGTGTTGTCGGTGTGTGTGTGTGTTGTCGGTGTGTGTGTGTTGTGTGTGTGTGTGTTGTCGGTGTGTGTGTTTGTTGTCGGTGTGTGTGTGTGTGTGTGTTGTCGGTGTGTGTGTGTTGTCGGTGTGTGTGTGTGTGTTGTCGGTGTGTGTGTGTGTTGTCGGTGTGTGTGTGTGTGTGTGTGTTGTGTGTGTGTGTGTTGTCGGTGTGTGTGTGTGTGTGTGCTGTCGGTGTGTGTGTGTGTAGTCGGTGTGTGTGTGTGTGTGTGTGTGTGTGTGTGTTGTCTGTGTGTGTGTGCTGTCGGTGTGTGTGTGTGTGTGTTGTCGGTGTGTGTGTGTGTTGTCGGTGTGTGTGTGTTGTGTGTGTGTGTGTTGTCGGTGTGTGTGTTTGTTGTCGGTGTGTGTGTGTGTGTGTGTTGTCGGTGTGTGTGTGTTGTCGGTGTGTGTGTGTGTGTTGTCGGTGTGTGTGTGTGTTGTCGGTGTGTGTGTGTGTGTGTGTGTTGTGTGTGTGTGTGTTGTCGGTGTGTGTGTGTGTGTGTGCTGTCGGTTTGTGTGTGTGTGTGTGTTGTCTGTGTGTGTGTGTTGTCGGTGTGTGTGTGTGTGTGTGTTGTCGGTGTGTGTGTGTGTGTGTTGTCGGTGTGTGTGTGTGTGTGTGTGTGTTGTCAGTGTGTGTCTGTGTGTTATTGGTGTGTGTGTGTGTGTGTGTGTGTTGTTGGTGAGTGTGTGTGTCCGTGTTGTCGGTGTGTGTGTGTGTGTTGTCGGTGTGTGTGTTGTCTGTGTGTGTGTGTTGTCAGTGTGTGTGTGTGTGTGTTGTCGGTGTGTGTGTGTGTGTGTTGTCAGTGTGTGTATGTGTGTGTTGTCGGTGTGTGTGTGTGTGTGTGTGTGTGTTGTCGGTGTGTGTGTGTGTTGTCGGTGTGTGTGTGTGTGTGTGTGTTGTCGGTGTGTGTGTGTGTGTGTGTGTTGTCGGTGTGTGTGTGTGTGTGTGTTGGCGGTGTGTGTGTGTGTGTTGTCGGTGTGTGTGTGTGTGTGTTGTCGGTGTGTGTGTGTGTGTGTGTGTGTGTGTTGTCGGTGTGTGTGTGTGTGTGTTGTGTGTGTGTGTTGTCAGTGTGTGTGTGTGTGTGTGTGCTGTCGGTGTGTGTGTGTGTGTGTGTGTGTTGTCGGTTTGTGTGTGTGTGTGTGTTGTCGGTGTGTGTGTGTGTGTGTTGTCGGTGTGTGTGTGTGTTGTCGGTGTGTGTGTGTGTTGTCGGTGTGTGTGTGTGTGTGTGTTGTGTGTGTGTGTGTTGTCGGTGTGTGTGTGTGTGTGTGTGCTGTCGGTGTGTGTGTGTGTGTGTGTGTGTTGTCTGTGTGTGTGTGTTGTCGTTGTGTGTGTGTGTGTGTGTGTGTTGTCGGTGTGTGTGTGTGTGTGTTGTCGGTGTGTGTGTGTGTGTGTTGTCAGTGTGTGTCTGTGTTTTATCGGTGTGTGTGTGTGTGTGTGTGTGTTGTCGGTGTGTGTGTGTGTGTGTGTGTGTGTGTGTGTTGTCAGTGTGTGTATGTGTGTGTTGTCGGTGTGTGTGTGTGTGTGTGTGTGTTGTCGGTGTGTGTGTGTGTGTTGTCGGTGTGTGTGTGTGTTGTCGGTGTGTGTGTGTGTGTGTTGTCGGTGTGTGTGTGTGTGTGTGTGTGTGTGTGTGTGTGTGTTGTCGGTGTGTGTGTGTGTGTTGTCGGTGTGTGTGTGTGTGTTGTCGGTGTGTGTGTGTGTTTGTTGTCGGTGTGTGTGTGTGTGTTGTCAGTGTGTGTGTGTGTGTGTTGTCGGTGTGTGTGTGTTTATGTGTTGTCGGTGTGTGTGTGTGTGTTGTCGGTGTGTGTGTGTGTGTGTGTTGTCGGTGTGTGTGTGTGTTGTTGGTGTGTGTGTGTTGTCGGTGTGTGTGTGTGTGTGTGTGTTGTCGGTGTGTGTGTGTGTTGTTGGTGTGTGTGTGTTGTCGGTGTGTGTGTGTGTGTGTGTGTGTGTTGTCGGTGTGTGTGTGTTGTCGGTGTGTGTGTGTTGTCGGTGTGTGTGTGTGTGTGTGTTGTCGGTGTGTTTGTGTGTGTGTGTTGTCGGTGTGTGTGTGTGTGTGTTGTCGGTGTGTGTGTTGTCGGTGTGTGTGTGTGTGTGTTGCCGGTGTGTGTGTTGTCGGTGTGTGTGTGTGTGTGTTGCCGGTGTGTGTGTGTGTAGTCGGTGTGTGTGTGTGTGTGTGTGTGTGTGTGTGTGTTGTCGGTGTGTGTGTGTGTGTGTGTTGGCGGTGTGTGTGTGTGTGTTGTCGGTGTGTGTGTGTGTGTGTTGTCGGTGTGTGTGTGTGTGTGTGTGTGTGTGTTGTCGGTGTGTGTGTGTGTGTGTTGTGTGTGTGTGTTGTCAGTGTGTGTGTGTGTGTGTGTGCTGTTGGTGTGTGTGTGTGTGTGTGTGTGTTGTCGGTTTGTGTGTGTGTGTGTGTTGTCGGTGTGTGTGTGTGTGTGTTGTCGGTGTGTGTGTGTGTTGTCGGTGTGTGTGTGTGTTGTCGGTGTGTGTGTGTGTGTGTGTTGTGTGTGTGTGTGTTGTCGGTGTGTGTGTGTGTGTGTGTGCTGTCGGTGTGTGTGTGTGTGTGTGTGTGTTGTCTGTGTGTGTGTGTTGTCGTTGTGTGTGTGTGTGTGTGTGTGTTGTCGGTGTGTGTGTGTGTGTGTTGTCGGTGTGTGTGTGTGTGTGTTGTCAGTGTGTGTCTGTGTTTTATCGGTGTGTGTGTGTGTGTGTGTGTGTTGTCGGTGTGTGTGTGTGTGTGTGTGTGTGTGTGTGTGTGTGTGTGTGTGTGTGTTGTCAGTGTGTGTATGTGTGTGTTGTCGGTGTGTGTGTGTGTGTGTGTGTGTTGTCGGTGTGTGTGTGTGTGTTGTCGGTGTGTGTGTGTGTTGTCGGTGTGTGTGTGTGTGTGTTGTCGGTGTGTGTGTGTGTGTGTGTGTGTGTGTGTTGTCGGTGTGTGTGTGTGTGTTGTCGGTGTGTGTGTGTGTGTTGTCGGTGTGTGTGTGTGTTTGTTGTCGGTGTGTGTGTGTGTGTTGTCAGTGTGTGTGTGTGTGTGTTGTCGGTGTGTGTGTGTTTATGTGTTGTCGGTGTGTGTGTGTGTGTTGTCGGTGTGTGTGTGTGTGTGTGTTGTCGGTGTGTGTGTGTGTTGTTGGTGTGTGTGTGTTGTCGGTGTGTGTGTGTGTGTGTGTGTTGTCGGTGTGTGTGTGTGTTGTTGGTGTGTGTGTGTTGTCGGTGTGTGTGTGTGTGTGTGTGTGTGTTGTCGGTGTGTGTGTGTTGTCGGTGTGTGTGTGTTGTCGGTGTGTGTGTGTGTGTGTGTTGTCGGTGTGTTTGTGTGTGTGTGTTGTCGGTGTGTGTGTGTGTGTGTTGTCGGTGTGTGTGTGTGTGTTGTGTGTGTGTGTGTTGTCGGTGTGTGTGTGTTTGTGTTGTCGGTGTGTGTGTGTGTGTGTTGTCGGTGTGTGTGTGTGTGTGTTGTCGGTGTGTGTGTGTGTGTGTTGTGTGTGTGTGTGTGTTGTCGGTGTGTGTGTGTGTGTGTTGCCGGTGTGTGTGTTGTCGGTGTGTGTGTGTGTGTGTTGCCGGTGTGTGTGTGTGTGTTGTCGGTGTGTGTGTGTGTCTGTGTTGTCGGTGTGTGTGTGTGTGTTGTCGGTGTGTGTGTGTGTGTGTTGTCGGTGTGTGTGTGTGTAGTCGGTGTGTGTGTGTGTGTGTGTGTGTGTGTGTGTTGTCGGTGTGTGTGTGCTGTCGGTGTGTGTGTGTGTGTGTTGTCGGTGTGTGTGTGTGTTGTCGGTGTGTGTGTGTTGTGTGTGTGTGTGTTGTCGGTGTGTGTGTTTGTTGTCGGTGTGTGTGTGTGTGTGTGTTGTCGGTGTGTGTGTGTGTGTTGTCGGTGTGTGTGTGTGTTGTCGGTGTGTGTGTGTGTGTGTGTGTTGTGTGTGTGTGTGTTGTCGGTGTGTGTGTGTGTGTGTGCTGTCGGTTTGTGTGTGTGTGTGTGTTGTCTGTGTGTGTGTGTTGTCGGTGTGTGTGTGTGTGTGTGTTGTCGGTGTGTGTGTGTGTGTGTTGTCGGTGTGTGTGTGTGTGTGTGTGTGTTGTCAGTGTGTGTCTGTGTGTTATTGGTGTGTGTGTGTGTGTGTGTTGTTGGTGAGTGTGTGTGTCCGTGTTGTCGGTGTGTGTGTGTTTGTTGTCGGTGTGTGTGTTGTCTGTGTGTGTGTGTTGTCAGTGTGTGTGTGTGTGTGTTGTCGGTGTGTGTGTGTGTGTGTTGTCAGTGTGTGTATGTGTGTGTTGTCGGTGTGTGTGTGTGTGTGTGTGTGTGTTGTCGGTGTGTGTGTGTGTTGTCGGTGTGTGTGTGTGTGTGTGTTGTCGGTGTGTGTGTGTGTGTGTGTGTTGTCGGTGTGTGTGTGTGTGTGTGTTGGCGGTGTGTGTGTGTGTGTTGTCGGTGTGTGTGTGTGTGTGTTGTCGGTGTGTGTGTGTGTGTGTGTGTGTGTGTTGTCGGTGTGTGTGTGTGTGTTGTCGGTGTGTGTGTGTGTGTGTTGTCGGTGTGTGTGTGTGTGTTGTGTGTGTGTGTGTGTGTTGTCGGTGTGTGTGTGTGTGTGTTGTCGGTGTGTGTGTGTGTGTGTGTTGTCGGTGTGTGTGTGTGTGTGTGTGTGTGTTGTCGGTGTGTGTGTGTGTGTGTTGTCGGTGTGTGTGTGTTGTCAGTGTGTGTGTGTGTGTTGTCGGTGTGTGTGTGTGTGTGTGTTGTCGGTGTGTGTGTGTGTCTGTGTTGTCGGTGTGTGTGTGTGTGTGTTGTCAGTGTGTGTGTGTGTGTTGTCGGTGTGTGTGTGTGTGTGTTGTCGGTGTGTGTGTGTGTGTTGTGTGTGTGTGTGTTGTCGGTGTGTGTGTGTGTGTGTGTTGTCGGTGTGTGTGTGTGTGTGTGTTGTCGGTGTGTGTGTGTGTGTTGTCGGTGTGTGTGTGTGTGTGTTGTCGGTGTGTGTGTGTGTTGTCGGTGTGTGTGTGTGTGTGTTGCTGGTGTGTGTGTGTGTGTGTTGTCGGTGTGTGTGTTTGTTGTCGGTGTGTGTGTGTGTGTGTGTGTGTGTGTTGTCGGTGTGTGTGTGTGTGTTGTCGGTGTGTGTGTGTGTGTTGTCGGTGTGTGTGTGTGTGTTCTCGGTGTGTGTGTGTGTGTGTGTTGTCGGTGTGTGTGTGTGTGTTGTGTGTGTGTGTGTGTTGTCGGTGTGTGTGTGTGTGTGTTGTCGGTGTGTGTGTGTGTGTGTGTTGTCGGTGTGTGTGTGTGTGTTGTCGGTGTGTGTGTGTGTGTGTTGTCGGTGTGTGTGTGTTGTCAGTGTGTGTGTGTGTGTTGTCGGTGTGTGTGTGTGTGTGTGTTGTCGGTGTGTGTGTGTGTCTGTGTTGTCGGTGTGTGTGTGTGTGTGTTGTCAGTGTGTGTGTGTGTTGTCGGTGTGTGTGTGTGTGTGTTGCTGGTGTGTGTGTGTGTGTGTGTGTGTTGTCGGTGTGTGTGTGTGTGTTGTCGGTGTGTGTTTGTGTGTGTTGTCGGTGTGTTTGTGTGTGTGTTGTCGGTGTGTGTGTGTGTGTGTTGTCGGTGTGTGTGTGTGTGTTGTCGGTGTGTTGTCGGTGTGTGTGTGTGTGTGTGGTCGGTGTGTGTGTGTGTGTGTTGTCGGTGTGTGTGTGTGTGTTGTCGGTGTGTGTGTGTGTGTGTTGTCGGTGTGTGTGTGTGTTGTCGGTGTGTGTGTGTGTGTGTTGTGTGTGTGTGTTGTCGGTGTGTGTGTGTGTGTGTGTGTGCTGTCGGTGTGTGTGTGTGTGTGTGTGTTGTCGGTTTGTGTGTGTGTGTGTGTTGTCGGTGTGTGTGTGTGTGTGTTGTCGGTGTGTGTGTGTGTTGTCGGTGTGTGTGTGTGTTGTCGGTGTGTGTGTGTGTGTGTGTTGTGTGTGTGTGTGTTGTCGGTGTGTGTGTGTGTGTGTGTGCTGTCGGTGTGTGTGTGTGTGTGTGTGTGTTGTCTGTGTGTGTGTGTTGTCGTGTGTGTGTGTGTGTGTGTGTGTTGTCGGTGTGTGTGTGTGGTGTCGTGTGTGTGTGTGTGTTGTCAGTGTGTGTCTGTGTTTTATCGGTGTGTGTGTGTGTGTGTGTGTGTGTGTTGTCGGTGTGTGTGTGTGGGTGTGTGTGTGTGTGTGTGTGTGTTGTCAGTGTGTGTATGTGTGTGTTGTCGGTGTGTGTGTGTGTGTGTGTGTGTGTGTGTTGTCGGTGTGTGTGTGTGTGTTGTCGTTGTGTGTGTGTGTTGTCGGTGTGTGTGTGTGTGTGTTGTCGGTGTGTGTGTGTGTGTGTGTGTGTGTGTGTGTGTTGTCGGTGTGTGTGTGTGTGTTGTCGGTGTGTGTGTGTGTGTTGTCGGTGTGTGTGTGTGTTTGTTGTCGGTGTGTGTGTGTGTGTTGTCAGTGTGTGTGTGTGTGTGTTGTCGGTGTGTGTGTGTTTATGTGTTGTCGGTGTGTGTGTGTGTGTTGTCGGTGTGTGTGTGTGTGTGTGTTGTCGGTGTGTGTGTGTGTTGTTGGTGTGTGTGTGTTGTCGGTGTGTGTGTGTGTGTGTGTGTGTGTTGTCGGTGTGTGTGTGTTGTCGGTGTGTGTGTGTTGTCGGTGTGTGTGTGTGTGTGTGTTGTCGGTGTGTTTGTGTGTGTGTGTTGTCGGTGTGTGTGTGTGTGTGTTGTCGGTGTGTGTGTGTTGTCGGTGTGTGTGTGTTTGTGTTGTCGGTGTGTGTGTGTGTGTGTTGTCGGTGTGTGTGTGTCTGTGTTGTCGGTGTGTGTGTGTGTGTGTTGTGGTGTGTGTGTGTGTTGTCGGTGTGTGTGTGTGTGTGTTGCCGGTGTGTGTGTTGTCGGTGTGTGTGTGTGTGTGTTGCCGGTGTGTGTGTGTGTGTTGTCGGTGTGTGTGTGTGTGTGTGTTGTCGGTGTGTGTGTGTGTGTTGTCGGTGTGTGTGTGTGTGTGTTGTCGGTGTGTGTGTGTGTAGTCGGTGTGTGTGTGTGTGTGTGTGTGTGTGTGTGTTGTCGGTGTGTGTGTGCTGTCGGTGTGTGTGTGTGTGTTGTCGGTGTGTGTGTGTGTTGTCGGTGTGTGTGTGTTGTGTGTGTGTGTGTTGTCGGTGTGTGTGTTTGTTGTCGGTGTGTGTGTGTGTGTGTGTTGTCGGTGTGTGTGTGTTGTCGGTGTGTGTGTGTGTGTTGTCGGTGTGTGTGTGTGTTGTCGGTGTGTGTGTGTGTGTGTGTGTGTGTTGTGTGTGTGTGTGTTGTCGGTGTGTGTGTGTGTGTGTGCTGTCGGTTTGTGTGTGTGTGTGTGTTGTCTGTGTGTGTGTGTGTGTCGGTGTGTGTGTGTGTGTGTGTTGTCGGTGTGTGTGTGTGTGTGTGTTGTCGGTGTGTGTGTGTGTGTGTGTGTGTTGTCAGTGTGTGTCTGTGTGTTATTGGTGTGTGTGTGTGTGTGTGTTGTTGGTGAGTGTGTGTGTCCGTGTTGTCGGTGTGTGTGTGTGTGTGTTGTCGGTGTGTGTGTTGTCTGTGTGTGTGTGTTGTCAGTGTGTGTGTGTGTGTGTTGTCGGTGTGTGTGTGTGTGTGTTGTCAGTGTGTGTATGTGTGTGTTGTCGGTGTGTGTGTGTGTGTGTGTGTGTGTTGTCGGTGTGTGTGTGTGTTGTCGGTGTGTGTGTGTGTGTGTGTTGTCGGTGTGTGTGTGTGTGTGTGTGTTGTCGGTGTGTGTGTGTGTGTTGGCGGTGTGTGTGTGTGTGTTGTCGGTGTGTGTGTGTGTGTGTTGTCGGTGTGTGTGTGTGTGTGTGTGTGTGTGTTGTCGGTGTGTGTGTGTGTGTTGTCGGTGTGTGTGTGTGTGTTGTCGTGTGTGTGTGTGTGTTGTCGGTGTGTGTGTGTGTGTGTTGTCGGTGTGTGTGTGTGTGTGTGTTGTCGGTGTGTGTGTGTGTGTGTGTGTGTGTGTTGTCGGTGTGTGTGTGTGTGTGTTGTCGGTGTGTGTGTGTTGTCAGTGTGTGTGTGTGTGTTGTCGGTGTGTGTGTGTGTGTGTGTGTGTTGTCGGTGTGTGTGTGTGTCTGTGTTGTCGGTGTGTGGTGTGTGTGTGTTGTCGGTGTGTGTGTGTGTGTGTGAGTGTGTGTGTGTGTGTTGTCGGTGTGTGTGTGTGTGTGTTGTCGGTGTGTGTGTGTGTGTTGTGTGTGTGTGTGTTGTCGGTGTGTGTGTGTGTGTGTGTTGTCGGTGTGTGTGTGTGTGTGTGTTGTCGGTGTGTGTGTGTGTGTGTGTCGGTGTGTGTGTGTGTGTGTTGTCGGGTGTGTGTGTGTGTTGTCGGTGTGTGTGTGTGTTGCTGGTGTGTGTGTGTGTGTGTTGTCGGTGTGTGTGTTTGTTGTCGGTGTGTGTGTGTGTGTGTGTGTGTGTGTTGTCGGTGTGTGTGTGTGTGTTGTCGGTGTGTGTGTGCGTGTTGTCGGTGTGTGTGTGTGTGTGTGTTCTCGGTGTGTGTGTGTGTGTGTGTTGTCGGTGTGTGTGTGTGTGTTGTGTGTGTGTGTGTGTTGTCGGTGTGTGTGTGTGTGTGTGTGGTGTGTGTGTGTGTGTTGTCGGTGTGTGTGTGTGTGTTGTCGGTGTGTGTGTGTGTGTGGTTGTCGGTGTGTGTGTGTGTGTGTGTGTGTCGGTGTGTGTGTGTGTGTGTGTGTGTGTGTGTTGTCGGTGTGTGTGTGTGTCGTGTTGTCGGTGTGTGTGTGTGTGTGTGTTGTCGGTGTGTGTTGTCAGTGTGTGTGTGTGTGTTGTCGGTGTGTGTGTGTGTGTGTGTGTCGGTTGTGTGTGTGTGTGTGTTGTCGGTGTGTGTGTGTTGTGTTGTCAGTGTGTGTGTGTGTTGTCGGTGTGTGTGTGTGTGTGTTGCTCGGTGTGTGTGTGTGTGTGTTGTCGGTGTGTGTGTGTGTGTGTGGTGTGTGTCGGTGTGTGTGTGTGTGTGTTGTCGGTGTGTGTGTGTGTGTGTTGTCGGTGTGTGTGTGTGTGTGTGTCGTTGTCGTGTGTGTGTGTGTGTGTTGGTGTGTGTGTGTGTTGTCGGTGTGTGTGTGTGTGTGTTGTCGGTGTGTTGTCGGTGTGTGTGTGTGTGTGTGGTCGGTGTGTGTGTGTGTTGTCGGTGTGTGTGTGTGTGTGTGTTGTCGGTGTGTGTGTGTGTGTGTTGTCGGTGTGTGTGTGTGTTGTCGGTGTGTGTGTGTGTCGGTGTGTGTGTGTGTGTGTGTGTGTGTGTGTGTGTGTGTTGTCGGTGTGTGTGTGCGTGTCTGTGCTGTCGGTGTGTGTGTGTGTGTGTGTGTGTTGTCTGTGTGTGTGTGTTGTCGGTGTGTGTGTGTGTGTGTGTGTGCGGTGTGTGTGTGTGTGTGTTGTCGGTGTGTGTGTGTGTGTGTGTTGTCAGTGTGTGTCTGTGTTTTATCGGTGTGTGTGTGTGTGTGTGTGTGTTGTCGGTGTGTGTGTGTGTCTGTGTTGTCGGTGTGTGTGTGTGTGTGTTGTCGGTGTGTGTGTGTGTGTGTCTGTGTGTGTGTGTGTGTGTGTCAGTGTGTGTGTGTGTGTGTGTTGTCGGTGTGTGTGTGTGTGTGTGTTGTCAGTGTGTGTATGTGTGTTGTCGGTGTGTGTGTGTGTGTGTTGTCGGTGTGTGTGTGTGTGTGTTGTCGGTGTGTGTGTGTGTGTTGTCGGTGTGTGTGTGTGTTGTCGGTGTGTGTGTGTGTGTGTGTGTGTGTTGTCGGTGTGTGTGTGTGTGTTGTCGGTGTGTGTGTGTGTTGTCGGTGTGTGTGTGTGTGTGTTGTCAGTGTGTGTGTGTGTGTGTTGTCAGTGTGTGTGTGTTTATGTGTTGTCGGTGTGTGTGTTGTCGGTGTGTGTGTGTGTGTGTGTTGTCGGTGTGTGTGTGTGTTGTCGGTGTGTGTGTGTTGTCGGTGTGTGTGTGTGTGTGTGTGTGTTGTTGGTGTGTGTGTGTGTGTGATGTCGGTGTGTGTGTGTGTGTTGTCGGTGTGTGTGTGTGTGTGTTGTCGGTGTGTGTGTGTGTTGTCGGTGTGTGTGTGTGTGTGTTGTGTGTGTGTGTGTGTTGTCGGTGTGTGTGTGTGTGTGTGTGTGCTGTCGGTGTGTGTGTGTGTGTGTGTTGTCTGTGTGTGTGTGTTGTCGGTGTGTGTGTGTGTGTGTGTTGTCGGTGTGTGTGTGTGTGTGTTGTCGGTTTGTGTGTGTGTTGTCGGTGTGTGTGTGTGTTGTCGGTGTGTGTGTGTGTGTTGTGTGTGTGTGTGTGTGTTGTCGGTGTGTGTGTGTGTGTGTGCTGTCGGTGTGTGTGTGTGTGTGTGTGTTGTCTGTATGTGTGTCCTGTCGATGTGTGTGTGTGTGTGTGTTGTCGTTGTGTGTGTGTGTGTTTTGTCGGTGTGTGTGTGTGTGTGTTGTCAGTGTGTGTCTGTGTTTTATCGGTGTGTGTGTGTGTGTGTGTGTTGTCGGTGTGTGTGTGTGTCTGTGTTGTCGGTGTGTGTGTGTGTGTGTTGTCGGTGTGTGTGTGTGTTGTCTGTGTGTGTGTGTGTGTTGTCAGTGTGTGTGTGTGTGTGTGTTGTCGGTGTGTGTGTGTGTTTGTGTGTGTTGTCAGTGTGTGTATGTGTGTTGTCGGTGTGTGTGTGTGTGTGTGTTGTCGGTGTGTGTGTGTGTGTTGTCGGTGTGTGTTTGTGTGTGTTGTCGGTGTGTTTGTGTGTGTGTTGTCGGTGTGTGTGTGTGTGTGTGTGTGTGTGTGTGTGTGTGTGTTGTCGGTGTGTGTGTGTGTGTGTGTGTGTGTGTTGTCAGTGTGTGTATGTGTGTGTTGTCGGTGTGTGTGTGTGTGTGTGTGTGTGTTGTCGGTGTGTGTGTGTGTGTTGTCGGTGTGTGTGTGTGTTGTCGGTGTGTGTGTGTGTGTTGTCGGTGTGTGTGTGTGTGTGTGTGTCTGTGTGTGTGTTGTCGGTGTGTGTGTGTGTGTTGTCGGTGTGTGTGTGTGTGTGTGTTGTCAGTGTGTGTGTGTGTGTGTTGTCGGTGTGTGTGTGTTTATGTGTTGTCGGTGTGTGTGTGTGTGTTGTCGGTGTGTGTGTTTGTGTGTGTTGTCGGTGTGTGTGTGTGTTGTTGGTGTGTGTGTGTTGTCGGTGTGTGTGTGTGTGTGTGTGTTGTCGGTGTGTGTGTGTGTGTGTTGTCGGTGTGTGTGTGTGTGTGTTGTCGGTGTGTGTGTGTGTGTGTGTGTGTGTGTGTGTGTGTGTGTGTGTGTGTGTGTGTTGTGTGTGTGTGTGTTGTCGGTGTGTGTGTGTGTGTGTTGTCGGTGTGTGTGTGTGTGTGTGTGTTGTCGGTGTGTGTGTGTTGTCGGTGTGTGTGTGTCTGTGTGTTGTCGGTGTGTGTGTGTGTTGTCGGTGTGTGTGTGTGTGTTGTCAGTGTGTGTGTGTGTGTGTGTTGTCGGTGTGTGTGTGTGTGTGTGTTGTCGGTGTGTGTGTATGTGTGTGTTGTCGGTGTGTGTGTGTGTGTGTTGTCGGTGTGTGTGTGTGTGTGTTGTCGGTGTGTGTGTGTGTGTGTTGCTGGTGTGTGTGTGTGTGTGTTGTCGGTGTGTGTGTTTGTTGTCGGTGTTTGTGTGTGTGTGTGTGTGTGTGTTGTCGGTGTGTGTGTGTGTGTTGTCGGTGTGTGTGTGTGTGTGTGTTGTCGGTGTGATTGTGTGTGTTGTGTGTGTGTGTGTGTTGTCGGTGTGTGTGTGTGTGTGTTGTCGGTGTGTGTGTGTGTGTGTGTTGTCGGTGTGTGTGTGTGTGTGTTGTCGGTGTGTGTGTGTGTGTGTTGTCGGTGTGTGTGTGTTGTCAGTGTGTGTGTGTGTGTTGTCGGTGTGTGTGTGTGTGTGTGTGTGTGTTGTCGGTGTGTGTGTGTGTCTGTGTTGTCGGTGTGTGTGTGTGTTGTCAGTGTGTGTGTGTGTTGTCGGTGTGTGTGTGTTGCTGGTGTGTGTGTGTGTGTGTGTGTGTTGTCGGTGTGTGTGTGTGTGTTGTCGGTGTGTGTGTGTGTTGTCGGTGTGTGTGTGTGTGTGTGTGTGTGTTGTCGGTGTGTGTGTGTGTGTTGTCGGTGTGTGTGTGTGTTGTCGGTGTGTGTGTGTGTGTGTTGTCAGTGTGTGTGTGTGTGTGTTGTCAGTGTGTGTGTGTTTATGTGTTGTCGGTGTGTGTGTTGTCGGTGTGTGTGTGTGTGTGTGTTGTCGGTGTGTGTGTGTGTTGTCGGTGTGTGTGTGTTGTCGGTGTGTGTGTGTGTGTGTGTGTGTTGTTGGTGTGTGTGTGTGTGTGATGTCGGTGTGTGTGTGTGTGTTGTCGGTGTGTGTGTGTGTGTGTTGTCGGTGTGTGTGTGTGTTGTCGGTGTGTGTGTGTGTGTGTTGTGTGTGTGTGTGTGTTGTCGGTGTGTGTGTGTGTGTGTGTGTGCTGTCGGTGTGTGTGTGTGTGTGTGTTGTCTGTGTGTGTGTGTTGTCGGTGTGTGTGTGTGTGTGTGTTGTCGGTGTGTGTGTGTGTGTGTTGTCGGTGTGTGTGTGTGTTGTCGGTGTGTGTGTGTGTTGTCGGTGTGTGTGTGTGTGTTGTGTGTGTGTGTGTGTGTGTTGTCGTTGTGTGTGTGTGTGTGTTGTCGGTGTGTGTGTGTGTGTGTTGTCAGTGTGTGTCTGTGTTTTATCGGTGTGTGTGTGTGTGTGTGTGTGTTGTCGGTGTGTGTGTGTGTCTGTGTTGTCGGTGTGTGTGTGTGTGTGTTGTCGGTGTGTGTGTGTGTTGTCTGTGTGTGTGTGTGTGTTGTCAGTGTGTGTGTGTGTGTGTGTTGTCGGTGTGTGTGTGTTGTCGGTGTGTGTTTGTGTGTGTTGTCGGTGTGTTTGTGTGTGTGTTGTCGGTGTGTGTGTGTGTGTGTTGTCGGTGTGTGTGTGTGTGTTGTCGGTGTGTTGTCGGTGTGTGTGTGTGTGTGTGGTCGGTGTGTGTGTGTGTGTGTTGTCGGTGTGTGTGTGTGTGTTGTCGGTGTGTGTGTGTGTGTGTTGTCGGTGTGTGTGTGTGTTGTCGGTGTGTGTGTGTGTGTGTTGTGTGTGTGTGTTGTCGGTGTGTGTGTGTGTGTGTGTGTGTGCTGTCGGTGTGTGTGTGTGTGTGTGTGTGTTGTCGGTTTGTGTGTGTGTGTGTGTAGTCGGT
>NW_027675502.1:1027500-1037500 GCF_965601325.2 Salmo salar | reverse complement strand
TGTGTGTGTGTGTGTGTTGTCAGTGTGTGTGTGTGTGTTGTTGGTGTGTGTGTGTGTGTGTGTTGTCGGTGTGTGTGTGTGTGTGTTGTGTGTGTGTGTGTGTTGTCGGTGTGTGTGTGTGTGTGTGTTGCCGGTGTGTGTGTGTGTGTGTTGTCGGTGTGTGTGTGTGTGTGTTGTCGGTATGTGTGTGTGTTGTCGGTGTGTGTGTGTGTTGTCGGTGTGTGTGTGTGTTGTCGGTGTGTGTGTGTGTTGTCGATGTGTGTGTGTGTAGTCGGTGTGTGTGTGTGTGTGTGTGTGTGTGTTGTCGGTGTGTGTGTGTGTGTTGTCGGTGTGTGTGTGTGTGTGTTGTCGGTGTGTGTGTGTGTGTGTGTGTTGTCAGTGTGTGTGTGTTGTGTGTGTGTGTGTTGTCGGTGTGTGTGTTTGTTGTCGGTGTGTGTGTGTGTGTGTTGTCGGTGTGTGTGTGTGTTGTCGGTGTGTGTGTGTGTGTGTGTGTGTTGTGTGTGTGTGTGTTGTCGGTGTGTGTGTGTGTTGTCGGTGTGTGTGTGTGTGTGTTGTCGGTGTGTGTGTTGTCTGTGTGTGTGTGTTGTCAGTGTGTGTGTGTGTGTGTGTGTGTTGTCGGTGTGTGTGTGTGTGTGTGTGTGTTGTCAGTGAGTGTATGTGTGTGTTGTCGGTGTGTGTGTGTGTGTGTGTGTGTGTGTGTGTGTGTGTTGTCGGTGTGTGTGTGTGTGTTGTCGGTGTGTGTGTGTGTGTTGTCGGTGTGTGTGTGTGTGTGTTGTCGGTGTGTGTGTGTGTGTGTGTGTGTGTGTGTGTTGTCGGTGTGTGTGTGTGTGTTGTCGGTGTGTGTGTGTGTGTTGTCGGTGTGTGTGTGTGTGTGTTGTCGGTGTGTGTGTGTGTGTGTTTTTTGTCAGTGTGTGTGTGTGTGTGTTGTCGGTGTGTGTGTGTTTATGTGTTGTCGGTGTGTGTGTGTGTGTTGTCGGTGTGTGTGTGTGTGTGTGTTGTCGGTGTGTGTGTGTGTTGTTGGTGTGTGTGTGTTGTCGGTGTGTGTGTGTGTGTGTGTGTGTGTTGTCGGTGTGTGTGTGTGTGTGTTGTCGGTGTTGGTGTGTGTGTGTTGTCGGTGTGTGTGTGTGTGTGTGTGTGTGTTGTGTGTGTGTGTGTTGTCGGTGTGTGTGTGTGTGTGTTGTCGGTGTGTGTGTGTGTGTGTGTTGTCTGTGTGTGTGTGTTGTCGGTGTGTGTGTGTCTGTGTGTTGTCGGTGTGTGTGTGTGTTGTCGGTGTGTGTGTGTGGTTGTGTGTGTTGTCAGTGTGTGTGTGTGTGTGTGTTGTCGGTGTGTGTGTGTGTGTGTTGTCGGTGTGTGTGTGTGTGTGTTGTCGGTGTGTGTGTGTGTGTGTTGCTGGTGTGTGTGTGTGTGTGTTGTCGGTGTGTGTGTTTGTTGTCGGTGTGTGTGTGTGTGTGTGTGTGTGTGTGTTGTCGGTGTGTGTGTGTGTGTTGTCGGTGTGTGTGTGTGTGTTGTCGGTGTGTGTGTGTGTGTGAGTTGTCGGTGTGTGTGTGTGTGTGTGTTGTCGGTGTGTGTGTGTGTGTTGTGTGTGTGTGTGTTGTCGGTGTGTGTGTGTGTGTGTGTGTGTGTGTGTGTTGTCGGTGTGTGTGTGTGTGTTGTCGGTGTGTGTGTGTGTGTGTGTGAGTTGTCGGTGTGTGTGTGTGTGTGTGTTGTCGGTGTGTGTGTGTGTTGTGTGTGTGTGTGTTGTCGGTGTGTGTGTGTGTGTGTTGTTGGTGTGTGTGTGTGTGTGTGTTGTCGGTGTGTGTTGTCAGTGTGTGTGTGTGTGTTGTCGGTGTGTGTGTGTGTGTGTGTTGTCGGTATGTGTGTGTGTCTGTGTTGTCGGTGTGTGTGTGTGTGTTGTCAGTGTGTGTGTGTGTTGTCGGTGTGTGTGTGTGTGTGTTGCTGGTGTGTGTGTGTGTGTGTGTTGTCGGTGTGTGTGTGTGTGTGTGTGTTGTCGGTGTGTTTGTGTGTGTTGTCGGTGTGTTTGTGTGTGTGTTGTCGGTGTGTGTGTGTGTGTGTGTGTTGTCGGTGTGTGTGTGTGTGTTGTGTGTGTGTGTGTTGTCGGTGTGTGTGTGTGTGTGTTGTCGGTGTGTTGTCGGTGTGTGTGTGTGTGTGTGTGTGTGTGTTGTCGGTGTGTGTGTGTGTGTTGTCGGTGTGTGTGTGTGTGTGTTGTCGGTGTGTGTGTGTGTGTGTGTGTTGTCAGTGTGTGTGTGTTGTGTGTGTGTGTGTTGTCGGTGTGTGTGTTTGTTGTCGGTGTGTGTGTGTGTGTGTTGTCGGTGTGTGTGTGTGTTGTCGGTGTGTGTGTGTGTGTGTGTGTGTTGTGTGTGTGTGTGTTGTCGGTGTGTGTGTGTGTTGTCGGTGTGTGTGTGTGTGTGTTGTCGGTGTGTGTGTTGTCTGTGTGTGTGTGTTGTCAGTGTGTGTGTGTGTGTGTGTGTGTTGTCGGTGTGTGTGTGTGTGTGTGTGTGTTGTCAGTGAGTGTATGTGTGTGTTGTCGGTGTGTGTGTGTGTGTGTGTGTGTGTGTGTGTGTGTGTTGTCGGTGTGTGTGTGTGTGTTGTCGGTGTGTGTGTGTGTGTTGTCGGTGTGTGTGTGTGTGTGTTGTCGGTGTGTGTGTGTGTGTGTGTGTGTGTGTGTGTTGTCGGTGTGTGTGTGTGTGTTGTCGGTGTGTGTGTGTGTGTTGTCGGTGTGTGTGTGTGTGTGTTGTCGGTGTGTGTGTGTGTGTGTTTTTTGTCAGTGTGTGTGTGTGTGTGTTGTCGGTGTGTGTGTGTGTGTGTTGTCGGTGTGTAGTCGGTGTGTGTGTGTGTGTGTGTGTGTGTGTTGTCGGTGTGTGTGTGTGTGTTGTCGGTGTGTGTGTGTGTGTGTTGTCGGTGTGTGTGTGTGTGTGTGTGTTGTCAGTGTGTGTGTGTTGTGTGTGTGTGTGTTGTCGGTGTGTGTGTTTGTTGTCGGTGTGTGTGTGTGTGTGTTGTCGGTGTGTGTGTGTGTTGTCGGTGTGTGTGTGTGTGTGTGTGTGTTGTGTGTGTGTGTGTTGTCGGTGTGTGTGTGTGTTGTCGGTGTGTGTGTGTGTGTGTTGTCGGTGTGTGTGTTGTCTGTGTGTGTGTGTTGTCAGTGTGTGTGTGTGTGTGTGTGTGTTGTCGGTGTGTGTGTGTGTGTGTGTGTGTTGTCAGTGAGTGTATGTGTGTGTTGTCGGTGTGTGTGTGTGTGTGTGTGTGTGTGTGTGTGTGTGTTGTCGGTGTGTGTGTGTGTGTTGTCGGTGTGTGTGTGTGTGTTGTCGGTGTGTGTGTGTGTGTGTTGTCGGTGTGTGTGTGTGTGTGTGTGTGTGTGTGTGTTGTCGGTGTGTGTGTGTGTGTTGTCGGTGTGTGTGTGTGTGTGTTGTCGGTGTGTGTGTGTGTGTGTTGTCGGTGTGTGTGTGTGTGTGTTTTTTGTCAGTGTGTGTGTGTGTGTGTTGTCGGTGTGTGTGTGTTTATGTGTTGTCGGTGTGTGTGTGTGTGTTGTCGGTGTGTGTGTGTGTGTGTGTTGTCGGTGTGTGTGTGTGTTGTTGGTGTGTGTGTGTTGTCGGTGTGTGTGTGTGTGTGTGTGTGTGTTGTCGGTGTGTGTGTGTGTGTGTTGTCGGTGTTGGTGTGTGTGTGTTGTCGGTGTGTGTGTGTGTGTGTGTGTGTGTTGTGTGTGTGTGTGTTGTCGGTGTGTGTGTGTGTGTGTTGTCGGTGTGTGTGTGTGTGTGTGTTGTCTGTGTGTGTGTGTTGTCGGTGTGTGTGTGTCTGTGTGTTGTCGGTGTGTGTGTGTGTTGTCGGTGTGTGTGTGTGGTTGTGTGTGTTGTCAGTGTGTGTGTGTGTGTGTGTTGTCGGTGTGTGTGTGTGTGTGTTGTCGGTGTGTGTGTGTGTGTGTTGTCGGTGTGTGTGTGTGTGTGTTGCTGGTGTGTGTGTGTGTGTGTTGTCGGTGTGTGTGTTTGTTGTCGGTGTGTGTGTGTGTGTGTGTGTGTGTGTGTTGTCGGTGTGTGTGTGTGTGTTGTCGGTGTGTGTGTGTGTGTTGTCGGTGTGTGTGTGTGTGTGAGTTGTCGGTGTGTGTGTGTGTGTGTGTTGTCGGTGTGTGTGTGTGTGTTGTGTGTGTGTGTGTTGTCGGTGTGTGTGTGTGTGTGTGTGTGTGTGTGTGTTGTCGGTGTGTGTGTGTGTGTTGTCGGTGTGTGTGTGTGTGTGAGTTGTCGGTGTGTGTGTGTGTGTGTGTTGTCGGTGTGTGTGTGTGTTGTGTGTGTGTGTGTTGTCGGTGTGTGTGTGTGTGTGTTGTTGGTGTGTGTGTGTGTGTGTGTTGTCGGTGTGTGTTGTCAGTGTGTGTGTGTGTGTTGTCGGTGTGTGTGTGTGTGTGTGTTGTCGGTATGTGTGTGTGTCTGTGTTGTCGGTGTGTGTGTGTGTGTTGTCAGTGTGTGTGTGTGTTGTCGGTGTGTGTGTGTGTGTGTTGCTGGTGTGTGTGTGTGTGTGTGTTGTCGGTGTGTGTGTGTGTGTGTGTGTTGTCGGTGTGTTTGTGTGTGTTGTCGGTGTGTTTGTGTGTGTGTTGTCGGTGTGTGTGTGTGTGTGTGTGTTGTCGGTGTGTGTGTGTGTGTTGTGTGTGTGTGTGTTGTCGGTGTGTGTGTGTGTGTGTTGTCGGTGTGTTGTCGGTGTGTGTGTGTGTGTGTGGTCGGTGTGTGTGTGTGTTGTCGGTGTGTGTGTGTGTGTGTTGTCGGTGTGTGTGTGTGTGTGTGTGTGTGCGTGTGTTGTCGGTGTGTGTGTGTGTGTTGTCGGTGTGTGTGTGTGTGTTGTCGGTGTGTGTGTGTGTGTGTTGTCGGTGTGTGTGTGTGTGTGTGTGTGTGTGTGTGTTGTCGGTGTGTGTGTGTGTGTTGTCGGTGTGTGTGTGTGTGTTGTCGGTGTGTGTGTGTGTGTGTTGTCGGTGTGTGTGTGTGTGTGTTTTTTGTCAGTGTGTGTGTGTGTGTGTGTTGTCGGTGTGTGTGTGTTTATGTGTTGTCGGTGTGTGTGTGTGTGTTGTCGGTGTGTGTGTGTGTGTGTGTTGTCGGTGTGTGTGTGTGTTGTTGGTGTGTGTGTGTTGTCGGTGTGTGTGTGTGTGTGTGTGTGTGTTGTCGGTGTGTGTGTGTGTGTGTTGTCGGTGTTGGTGTGTGTGTGTTGTCGGTGTGTGTGTGTGTGTGTGTGTGTGTTGTGTGTGTGTGTGTTGTCGGTGTGTGTGTGTGTGTGTTGTCGGTGTGTGTGTGTGTGTGTGTTGTCTGTGTGTGTGTGTTGTCGGTGTGTGTGTGTCTGTGTGTTGTCGGTGTGTGTGTGTGTTGTCGGTGTGTGTGTGTGGTTGTGTGTGTTGTCAGTGTGTGTGTGTGTGTGTGTTGTCGGTGTGTGTGTGTGTGTGTTGTCGGTGTGTGTGTGTGTGTGTTGTCGGTGTGTGTGTGTGTGTGTTGCTGGTGTGTGTGTGTGTGTGTTGTCGGTGTGTGTGTTTGTTGTCGGTGTGTGTGTGTGTGTGTGTGTGTGTGTGTTGTCGGTGTGTGTGTGTGTGTTGTCGGTGTGTGTGTGTGTGTTGTCGGTGTGTGTGTGTGTGTGAGTTGTCGGTGTGTGTGTGTGTGTGTGTTGTCGGTGTGTGTGTGTGTGTTGTGTGTGTGTGTGTTGTCGGTGTGTGTGTGTGTGTGTGTGTGTGTGTGTGTTGTCGGTGTGTGTGTGTGTGTTGTCGGTGTGTGTGTGTGTGTGAGTTGTCGGTGTGTGTGTGTGTGTGTGTTGTCGGTGTGTGTGTGTGTTGTGTGTGTGTGTGTTGTCGGTGTGTGTGTGTGTGTGTTGTTGGTGTGTGTGTGTGTGTGTGTTGTCGGTGTGTGTTGTCAGTGTGTGTGTGTGTGTTGTCGGTGTGTGTGTCTGTGTGTGTTGTCGGTATGTGTGTGTGTCTGTGTTGTTGGTGTGTGTGTGTGTGTTGTCAGTGTGTGTGTGTGTTGTCGGTGTGTGTGTGTGTGTGTTGCTGGTGTGTGTGTGTGTGTGTTGTCGGTGTGTGTGTGTGTGTGTGTGTTGTCGGTGTGTTTGTGTGTGTTGTCGGTGTGTTTGTGTGTGTGTTGTCGGTGTGTGTGTGTGTGTGTGTGTTGTCGGTGTGTGTGTGTGTGTTGTGTGTGTGTGTGTTGTCGGTGTGTGTGTGTGTGTGTTGTCGGTGTGTTGTCGGTGTGTGTGTGTGTGTGTGGTCGGTGTGTGTGTGTGTTGTCGGTGTGTGTGTGTGTGTGTGTTGTCGGTGTGTGTGTGTGTGTGTTGTCGGTGTGTGTGTGTGTTGTCGGTGTATGTGTGTGTGTGTTGTGTGTGTGTGTGTGTGTTGTCGGTGTGTGTGTGTGTGTGTGCTGTCGGTGTGTGTGTGTGTGTGTGTGTGTGTGTTGTCTGTGTGTGTGTGTTGTCGGTGTGTGTGTGTGTGTGTTGTCGGTGTGTGTGTGTGTGTGTTGTCGGTGTGTGTGTGTGTGTGTTGTCAGTGTGTGTCTGTGTTTTATCGGTGTGTGTGTGTGTGTGTGTGTGTTGTCGGTGTGTGTGTGTGTCTGTGTTGTCGGTGTGTGTGTGTGTGTGTTGTCGGTGTGTGTGTGTGTTGTCTGTGTGTGTGTGTGTGTTGTCAGTGTGTGTGTGTGTGTGTGTTGTCGGTGTGTGTGTGTGTGTGTGTTGTCAGTGTGTGTATGTGTGTTGTCGGTGTGTGTGTGTGTGTGTTGTCGGTGTGTGTGTGTGTGTGTTGTCGGTGTGTGTGTGTGTGTTGTCGGTGTGTGTGTGTGTTGTCGGTGTGTGTGTGTGTGTGTGTGTGTGTTGTCGGTGTGTGTGTGTGTGTTGTCGGTGTGTGTGTGTGTTGTCGGTGTGTGTGTGTGTGTGTTGTCAGTGTGTGTGTGTGTGTGTTGTCAGTGTGTGTGTGTTTATGTGTTGTCGGTGTGTGTGTTGTCGGTGTGTGTGTGTGTGTGTGTTGTTGGTGTGTGTGTGTGTGTGATGTCGGTGTGTGTGTGTGTGTTGTCGGTGTGTGTGTGTGTGTGTTGTCGGTGTGTGTGTGTGTTGTCGGTGTGTGTGTGTGTGTGTTGTGTGTGTGTGTGTGTTGTCGGTGTGTGTGTGTGTGTGTGTGTGCTGTCGGTGTGTGTGTGTGTGTGTGTTGTCTGTGTGTGTGTGTTGTCGGTGTGTGTGTGTGTGTGTGTTGTCGGTGTGTGTGTGTGTGTGTTGTCGGTTTGTGTGTGTGTTGTCGGTGTGTGTGTGTGTTGTCGGTGTGTGTGTGTGTGTTGTGTGTGTGTGTGTGTGTTGTCGGTGTGTGTGTGTGTGTGTGCTGTCGGTGTGTGTGTGTGTGTGTGTGTTGTCTGTATGTGTGTCCTGTCGATGTGTGTGTGTGTGTGTGTTGTCGTTGTGTGTGTGTGTGTTTTGTCGGTGTGTGTGTGTGTGTGTTGTCAGTGTGTGTCTGTGTTTTATCGGTGTGTGTGTGTGTGTGTGTGTTGTCGGTGTGTGTGTGTGTCTGTGTTGTCGGTGTGTGTGTGTGTGTGTTGTCGGTGTGTGTGTGTGTTGTCTGTGTGTGTGTGTGTGTTGTCAGTGTGTGTGTGTGTGTGTGTTGTCGGTGTGTGTGTGTGTTTGTGTGTGTTGTCAGTGTGTGTATGTGTGTTGTCGGTGTGTGTGTGTGTGTGTGTTGTCGGTGTGTGTGTGTGTGTTGTCGGTGTGTGTTTGTGTGTGTTGTCGGTGTGTTTGTGTGTGTGTTGTCGGTGTGTGTGTGTGTGTGTGTGTGTGTGTGTGTGTGTGTGTGTGTTGTCGGTGTGTGTGTGTGTGTGTGTGTGTGTGTTGTCAGTGTGTGTATGTGTGTGTTGTCGGTGTGTGTGTGTGTGTGTGTGTGTGTTGTCGGTGTGTGTGTGTGTGTTGTCGGTGTGTGTGTGTGTTGTCGGTGTGTGTGTGTGTGTTGTCGGTGTGTGTGTGTGTGTGTGTGTGTGTCTGTGTGTGTGTTGTCGGTGTGTGTGTGTGTGTTGTCGGTGTGTGTGTGTGTGTGTGTTGTCAGTGTGTGTGTGTGTGTGTTGTCGGTGTGTGTGTGTTTATGTGTTGTCGGTGTGTGTGTGTGTGTTGTCGGTGTGTGTGTTTGTGTGTGTTGTCGGTGTGTGTGTGTGTTGTTGGTGTGTGTGTGTTGTCGGTGTGTGTGTGTGTGTGTGTGTTGTCGGTGTGTGTGTGTGTGTGTTGTCGGTGTGTGTGTGTGTGTGTTGTCGGTGTGTGTGTGTGTGTGTGTGTGTGTGTGTGTGTGTGTGTGTGTGTGTGTGTGTGTTGTGTGTGTGTGTGTTGTCGGTGTGTGTGTGTGTGTGTTGTCGGTGTGTGTGTGTGTGTGTGTGTGTTGTCGGTGTGTGTGTGTTGTCGGTGTGTGTGTGTCTGTGTGTTGTCGGTGTGTGTGTGTGTTGTCGGTGTGTGTGTGTGTGTTGTCAGTGTGTGTGTATGTGTGTGTTGTCGGTGTGTGTGTGTGTGTGTTGTCGGTGTGTGTGTGTGTGTGTTGTCGGTGTGTGTGTGTGTGTGTTGCTGGTGTGTGTGTGTGTGTGTTGTCGGTGTGTGTGTTTGTTGTCGGTGTTTGTGTGTGTGTGTGTGTGTGTGTTGTCGGTGTGTGTGTGTGTGTTGTCGGTGTGTGTGTGTGTGTGTGTTGTCGGTGTGATTGTGTGTGTTGTGTGTGTGTGTGTGTTGTCGGTGTGTGTGTGTGTGTGTTGTCGGTGTGTGTGTGTGTGTGTGTTGTCGGTGTGTGTGTGTGTGTGTTGTCGGTGTGTGTGTGTGTGTGTTGTCGGTGTGTGTGTGTTGTCAGTGTGTGTGTGTGTGTTGTCGGTGTGTGTGTGTGTGTGTGTGTGTGTTGTCGGTGTGTGTGTGTGTCTGTGTTGTCGGTGTGTGTGTGTGTTGTCAGTGTGTGTGTGTGTTGTCGGTGTGTGTGTGTTGCTGGTGTGTGTGTGTGTGTGTGTGTGTTGTCGGTGTGTGTGTGTGTGTTGTCGGTGTGTGTGTGTGTTGTCGGTGTGTGTGTGTGTGTGTGTGTGTGTTGTCGGTGTGTGTGTGTGTGTTGTCGGTGTGTGTGTGTGTTGTCGGTGTGTGTGTGTGTGTGTTGTCAGTGTGTGTGTGTGTGTGTTGTCAGTGTGTGTGTGTTTATGTGTTGTCGGTGTGTGTGTTGTCGGTGTGTGTGTGTGTGTGTGTTGTCGGTGTGTGTGTGTGTTGTCGGTGTGTGTGTGTTGTCGGTGTGTGTGTGTGTGTGTGTGTGTTGTTGGTGTGTGTGTGTGTGTGATGTCGGTGTGTGTGTGTGTGTTGTCGGTGTGTGTGTGTGTGTGTTGTCGGTGTGTGTGTGTGTTGTCGGTGTGTGTGTGTGTGTGTTGTGTGTGTGTGTGTGTTGTCGGTGTGTGTGTGTGTGTGTGTGTGCTGTCGGTGTGTGTGTGTGTGTGTGTTGTCTGTGTGTGTGTGTTGTCGGTGTGTGTGTGTTTATGTGTTGTCGGTGTGTGTGTGTGTGTTGTCGGTGTGTGTGTTTGTGTGTGTTGTCGGTGTGTGTGTGTGTTGTTGGTGTGTGTGTGTTGTCGGTGTGTGTGTGTGTGTGTGTGTTGTCGGTGTGTGTGTGTGTGTGTTGTCGGTGTGTGTGTGTGTGTGTTGTCGGTGTGTGTGTGTGTGTGTGTGTGTGTGTGTGTGTGTGTGTGTGTGTGTGTGTGTGTGTGTGTGTGTGTGTTGTCGGTGTGTGTGTGTGTGTGTTGTCGGTGTGTGTGTGTGTGTGTGTGTGTTGTCGGTGTGTGTGTGTTGTCGGTGTGTGTGTGTCTGTGTGTTGTCGGTGTGTGTGTGTGTTGTCGGTGTGTGTGTGTGTGTTGTCAGTGTGTGTGTGTGTGTGTGTTGTCGGTGTGTGTGTGTGTGTTGTCGGTGTGTGTGTATGTGTGTGTTGTCGGTGTGTGTGTGTGTGTGTTGTCGGTGTGTGTGTGTGTGTGTTGTCGGTGTGTGTGTGTGTGTGTTGCTGGTGTGTGTGTGTGTGTGTTGTCGGTGTGTGTGT
>NW_027675502.1:1007500-1022500 GCF_965601325.2 Salmo salar | reverse complement strand
GTGTGTTGTCAGTGTGTGTGTGTGTGTGTGTGTTGTCGGTGTGTGTGTGTGTGTGTGTTGTCGGTGTGTGTGTGTGTGTGTGTTGTCGGTGTGTGTGTGTGTGTGTTGTCGGTGTGTGTGTGTGTGTGTTGTCGGTGTGTGTGTGTGTGTGTTGCTGGTGTGTGTGTGTGTGTGTTGTCGGTGTGTGTGTTTGTTGTCGGTGTGTGTGTGTGTGTGTGTGTGTGTGTGTTGTCGGTGTGTGTGTGTGTGTTGTCGGTGTGTGTGTGTGTGTTGTCGGTGTGTGTGTGTGTGTGAGTTGTCGGTGTGTGTGTGTGTGTGTGTTGTCGGTGTGTGTGTGTGTGTTGTGTGTGTGTGTGTTGTCGGTGTGTGTGTGTGTGTGTGTGTGTGTGTGTTGTCGGTGTGTGTGTTTGTGTTGTCGGTGTGTGTGTGTGTGTTGTCGGTGTGTGTGTGTGTGTGAGTTGTCGGTGTGTGTGTGTGTGTGTGTTGTCGGTGTGTGTGTGTGTGTGTTGTCGGTGTGTTGTCGGTGTGTGTGTGTGTGTGTGGTCGGTGTGTGTGTGTGTTGTCGGTGTGTTTGTGTGTGTGTGTTGTCGGTGTGTGTGTGTGTGTGTTGTCGGTGTGTGTGTGTGTTGTCGGTGTATGTGTGTGTGTGTTGTGTGTGTGTGTGTGTGTGTTGTCGGTGTGTGTGTGTGTGTGTGTGCTGTCGGTGTGTGTGTGTGTGTGTGTTGTCTGTGTGTGTGTGTTGTCGGTGTGTGTGTGTGTGTGTTGTCGGTGTGTGTGTGTGTGTGTTGTCGGTGTGTGTGTGTGTGTGTTGTCAGTGTGTGTCTGTGTTTTATCGGTGTGTGTGTGTGTGTGTGTGTTGTCGGTGTGTGTGTGTGTCTGTGTTGTCGGTGTGTGTGTGTGTGTGTTGTCAGTGTGTGTGTGTGTGTGTGTTGTCGGTGTGTGTGTGTGTGTGTGTTGTCAGTGTGTGTATGTGTGTTGTCGGTGTGTGTGTGTGTGTTGTCGGTGTGTGTGTGTGTGTGTTGTCGGTGTGTGTGTGTGTGTTGTCGGTGTGTGTGTGTGTTGTCGGTGTGTGTGTGTGTGTGTGTGTGTGTTGTCGGTGTGTGTGTGTGTGTTGTCGGTGTGTGTGTGTGTTGTCGGTGTGTGTGTGTGTGTGTTGTCAGTGTGTGTGTGTGTGTGTTGTCAGTGTGTGTGTGTTTATGTGTTGTCGGTGTGTGTGTTGTCGGTGTGTGTGTGTGTGTGTGTTGTCGGTGTGTGTGTGTGTTGTCGGTGTGTGTGTGTTGTCGGTGTGTGTGTGTGTGTGTGTGTGTTATCGGTGTGTGTGTGTGTGTGTTGTCGGTGTGTGTGTTGTCTGTGTGTGTGTGTTGTCAGTGTGTGTGTGTGTGTGTGTGTTGTCGGTGTGTGTGTGTGTGTGTGTTGTCAGTGAGTGTATGTGTGTGTTGTCGGTGTGTGTGTGTGTGTGTGTGTTGTCGGTGTGTGTGTGTGTGTTGTCGGTGTGTGTGTGTGTGTTGTCGGTGTGTGTGTGTGTGTGTTGTCGGTGTGTGTGTGTGTGTGTGTGTGTGTGTGTGTTGTCGGTGTGTGTGTGTGTGTTGTCGGTGTGTGTGTGTGTGTTGTCGGTGTGTGTGTGTGTGTGTTGTCGGTGTGTGTGTGTGTGTGTTTTTTGTCAGTGTGTGTGTGTGTGTGTTGTCGGTGTGTGTGTGTTTATGTGTTGTCGGTGTGTGTGTGTGTGTTGTCGGTGTGTGTGTGTGTGTTGTCGGTGTGTGTGTGTGTTGTTGGTGTGTGTGTGTTGTCGGTGTGTGTGTGTGTGTGTGTGTGTGTGTGTTGTCGGTGTGTGTGTGTGTGTGTTGTCGGTGTTGGTGTGTGTGTGTTGTCGGTGTGTGTGTGTGTGTGTGTGTGTGTTGTGTGTGTGTGTGTTGTCGGTGTGTGTGTGTGTGTGTTGTCGGTGTGTGTGTGTGTGTGTGTTGTCTGTGTGTGTGTGTTGTCGGTGTGTGTGTGTCTGTGTGTTGTCGGTGTGTGTGTGTGTTGTCGGTGTGTGTGTGTGGTTGTGTGTGTTGTCAGTGTGTGTGTGTGTGTGTGTTGTCGGTGTGTGTGTGTGTGTGTGTTGTCGGTGTGTGTGTGTGTGTGTGTTGTCGGTGTGTGTGTGTGTGTGTTGTCGGTGTGTGTGTGTGTGTGTTGTCGGTGTGTGTGTGTGTGTGTTGCTGGTGTGTGTGTGTGTGTGTTGTCGGTGTGTGTGTTTGTTGTCGGTGTGTGTGTGTGTGTGTGTGAGTGTGTGTGTTGTCGGTGTGTGTGTGTGTGTTGTCGGTGTGTGTGTTTGTGTTGTCGGTGTGTGTGTGTGTGTGTGTTGTCGGTGTGTGTGTGTGTGTGTGTGTGTGTGTGTTGTCGGTGTGTGTGTGTGTGTTGTCGGTGTGTGTGTGTGTGTTGTCGGTGTGTGTGTGTGTGTGAGTTGTCGGTGTGTGTGTGTGTGTGTGTTGTCGGTGTGTGTGTGTGTGTTGTGTGTGTGTGTGTTGTCGGTGTGTGTGTGTGTGTGTTGTTGGTGTGTGTGTGTGTGTGTGTTGTCGGTGTGTGTGTGTGTGTGTTGTCGGTGTGTGTGTGTGTGTGTTGTCGGTGTGTGTTGTCAGTGTGTGTGTGTGTGTTGTCGGTGTGTGTGTGTGTGTGTGTGTGTTGTCGGTATGTGTGTGTGTCTGTGTTGTCGGTGTGTGTGTGTGTGTTGTCAGTGTGTGTGTGTGTTGTCGGTGTGTGTGTGTGTGTGTTGCTGGTGTGTGTGTGTGTGTGTGTTGTCGGTGTGTGTGTGTGTGTGTGTGTTGTCGGTGTGTGTTTGTGTGTGTTGTCGGTGTGTTTGTGTGTGTGTTGTCGGTGTGTGTGTGTGTGTGTGTGTTGTCGGTGTGTGTGTGTGTGTTGTGTGTGTGTGTGTTGTCGGTGTGTGTGTGTGTGTGTTGTCGGTGTGTTGTCGGTGTGTGTGTGTGTGTGTGGTCGGTGTGTGTGTGTGTTGTCGGTGTGTGTGTGTGTGTGTGTTGTCGGTGTGTGTGTGTGTGTGTTGTCGGTGTGTGTGTGTGTTGTCGGTGTATGTGTGTGTGTGTTGTGTGTGTGTGTGTGTGTTGTCGGTGTGTGTGTGTGTGTGTGTGCTGTCGGTGTGTGTGTGTGTGTGTGTGTGTGTGTTGTCTGTGTGTGTGTGTTGTCGGTGTGTGTGTGTGTGTGTTGTCGGTGTGTGTGTGTGTGTGTTGTCGGTGTGTGTGTGTGTGTGTTGTCAGTGTGTGTCTGTGTTTTATCGGTGTGTGTGTGTGTGTGTGTGTGTTGTCGGTGTGTGTGTGTGTCTGTGTTGTCGGTGTGTGTGTGTGTGTGTTGTCGGTGTGTGTGTGTGTTGTCTGTGTGTGTGTGTGTGTTGTCAGTGTGTGTGTGTGTGTGTGTTGTCGGTGTGTGTGTGTGTGTGTGTTGTCAGTGTGTGTATGTGTGTTGTCGGTGTGTGTGTGTGTGTTGTCGGTGTGTGTGTGTGTGTGTTGTCGGTGTGTGTGTGTGTGTGTTGTCGGTGTGTGTGTGTGTTGTCGGTGTGTGTGTGTGTGTGTGTGTGTGTGTTGTCGGTGTGTGTGTGTGTGTTGTCGGTGTGTGTGTGTGTTGTCGGTGTGTGTGTGTGTGTGTTGTCAGTGTGTGTGTGTGTGTGTTGTCAGTGTGTGTGTGTTTATGTGTTGTCGGTGTGTGTGTTGTCGGTGTGTGTGTGTGTGTGTGTTGTCGGTGTGTGTGTGTGTTGTCGGTGTGTGTGTGTTGTCGGTGTGTGTGTGTGTGTGTGTGTGTTGTCGGTGTGTGTGTGTGTGTGATGTCGGTGTGTGTGTGTGTGTTGTCGGTGTGTGTGTGTGTGTGTTGTCGGTGTGTGTGTGTGTTGTCGGTGTGTGTGTGTGTGTGTTGTGTGTGTGTGTGTGTTGTCGGTGTGTGTGTGTGTGTGTGTGTGCTGTCGGTGTGTGTGTGTGTGTGTGTGTGTTGTCTGTGTGTGTGTGTTGTCGGTGTGTGTGTGTGTGTGTGTTGTCGGTGTGTGTGTGTGTGTGTTGTCGGTGTGTGTGTGTGTTGTCGGTGTGTGTGTGTGTTGTCGGTGTGTGTGTGTGTGTTGTGTGTGTGTGTGTGTGTTGTCGGTGTGTGTGTGTGTGTGTGTGTGCTGTCGGTGTGTGTGTGTGTGTGTGTGTTGTCTGTATGTGTGTGCTGTCGGTGTGTGTGTGTGTGTGTGTTGTCGTTGTGTGTGTGTGTGTGTTGTCGGTGTGTGTGTGTGTGTGTTGTCAGTGTGTGTCTGTGTTTTATCGGTGTGTGTGTGTGTGTGTGTGTTGTCGGTGTGTGTGTGTGTCTGTGTTGTCGGTGTGTGTGTGTGTGTGTGTTGTCGGTGTGTGTGTGTGTTGTCTGTGTGTGTGTGTGTGTTGTCAGTGTGTGTGTGTGTGTGTGTTGTCGGTGTGTGTGTGTGTTTGTGTGTGTTGTCAGTGTGTGTATGTGTGTTGTCGGTGTGTGTGTGTGTGTGTGTTGTCGGTGTGTGTGTGTGTGTTGTCGGTGTGTGTTTGTGTGTGTTGTCGGTGTGTTTGTGTGTGTGTTGTCGGTGTGTGTGTGTGTGTGTGTGTGTGTGTGTGTGTGTTGTCGGTGTGTGTGTGTGTGTGTGTGTGTGTGTGTTGTCAGTGTGTGTATGTGTGTGTTGTCGGTGTGTGTGTGTGTGTGTGTGTGTGTTGTCGGTGTGTGTGTGTGTGTTGTCGGTGTGTGTGTGTGTTGTCGGTGTGTGTGTGTGTGTGTTGTCGGTGTGTGTGTGTGTGTGTGTGTGTGTCTGTGTGTGTGTTGTCGGTGTGTGTGTGTGTGTTGTCGGTGTGTGTGTGTGTGTGTGTGTTGTCAGTGTGTGTGTGTGTGTGTTGTCGGTGTGTGTGTGTTTATGTGTTGTCGGTGTGTGTGTGTGTGTTGTCGGTGTGTGTGTTTGTGTGTGTTGTCGGTGTGTGTGTGTGTTGTTGGTGTGTGTGTGTTGTCGGTGTGTGTGTGTGTGTGTTGTCGGTGTGTGTGTGTGTGTGTTGTCGGTGTGTGTGTGTGTGTGTTGTCGGTGTGTGTGTGTGTGTGTGTGTGTGTGTGTGTGTGTGTGTGTGTGTGTGTGTGTGTGTGTGTGTGTTGTCGGTGTGTGTGTGTGTGTGTTGTCGGTGTGTGTGTGTGTGTGTTGTCGGTGTGTGTGTGTTGTCGGTGTGTGTGTGTCTGTGTGTTGTCGGTGTGTGTGTGTGTTGTCGGTGTGTGTGTGTGTGTTGTCAGTGTGTGTGTGTGTGTGTGTTGTCGGTGTGTGTGTGTGTGTGTGTTGTCGGTGTGTGTGTATGTGTGTGTTGTCGGTGTGTGTGTGTGTGTGTTGTCGGTGTGTGTGTGTGTGTTGTCGGTGTGTGTGTGTGTGTGTTGTCGGTGTGTGTGTGTGTGTGTTTTTTGTCAGTGTGTGTGTGTGTGTGTTGTCGGTGTGTGTGTGTTTATGTGTTGTCGGTGTGTGTGTGTGTGTTGTCGGTGTGTGTGTGTGTGTGTGTTGTCGGTGTGTGTGTGTGTTGTTGGTGTGTGTGTGTTGTCGGTGTGTGTGTGTGTGTGTGTGTGTGTTGTCGGTGTGTGTGTGTGTGTGTTGTCGGTGTTGGTGTGTGTGTGTTGTCGGTGTGTGTGTGTGTGTGTGTGTGTGTTGTGTGTGTGTGTGTTGTCGGTGTGTGTGTGTGTGTGTTGTCGGTGTGTGTGTGTGTGTGTGTTGTCTGTGTGTGTGTGTTGTCGGTGTGTGTGTGTCTGTGTGTTGTCGGTGTGTGTGTGTGTTGTCGGTGTGTGTGTGTGGTTGTGTGTGTTGTCAGTGTGTGTGTGTGTGTGTGTGTTGTCGGTGTGTGTGTGTGTGTGTGTTGTCGGTGTGTGTGTGTGTGTGTGTTGTCGGTGTGTGTGTGTGTGTGTTGTCGGTGTGTGTGTGTGTGTGTTGTCGGTGTGTGTGTGTGTGTGTTGCTGGTGTGTGTGTGTGTGTGTTGTCGGTGTGTGTGTTTGTTGTCGGTGTGTGTGTGTGTGTGTGTGTGTGTGTGTTGTCGGTGTGTGTGTGTGTGTTGTCGGTGTGTGTGTGTGTGTTGTCGGTGTGTGTGTGTGTGTGAGTTGTCGGTGTGTGTGTGTGTGTGTGTTGTCGGTGTGTGTGTGTTGTGTGTGTGTGTGTTGTCGGTGTGTGTGTGTGTGTGTGTGTGTGTGTGTTGTCGGTGTGTGTGTTTGTGTTGTCGGTGTGTGTGTGTGTGTTGTCGGTGTGTGTGTGTGTGTGAGTTGTCGGTGTGTGTGTGTGTGTGTGTTGTCGGTGTGTGTGTGTGTGTGTTGTCGGTGTGTTGTCGGTGTGTGTGTGTGTGTGTGGTCGGTGTGTGTGTGTGTTGTCGGTGTGTTTGTGTGTGTGTGTTGTCGGTGTGTGTGTGTGTGTGTTGTCGGTGTGTGTGTGTGTTGTCGGTGTATGTGTGTGTGTGTTGTGTGTGTGTGTGTGTGTGTTGTCGGTGTGTGTGTGTGTGTGTGTGCTGTCGGTGTGTGTGTGTGTGTGTGTGTGTGTGTTGTCTGTGTGTGTGTGTTGTCGGTGTGTGTGTGTGTGTGTTGTCGGTGTGTGTGTGTGTGTGTTGTCGGTGTGTGTTTGTGTGTGTTGTCAGTGTGTGTCTGTGTTTTATCGGTGTGTGTGTGTGTGTGTGTGTTGTCGGTGTGTGTGTGTGTCTGTGTTGTCGGTGTGTGTGTGTGTGTGTTGTCAGTGTGTGTGTGTGTGTGTGTTGTCGGTGTGTGTGTGTGTGTGTGTTGTCAGTGTGTGTATGTGTGTTGTCGGTGTGTGTGTGTGTGTTGTCGGTGTGTGTGTGTGTGTGTTGTCGGTGTGTGTGTGTGTGTTGTCGGTGTGTGTGTGTGTTGTCGGTGTGTGTGTGTGTGTGTGTGTGTGTTGTCGGTGTGTGTGTGTGTGTTGTCGGTGTGTGTGTGTGTTGTCGGTGTGTGTGTGTGTGTGTTGTCAGTGTGTGTGTGTGTGTGTTGTCAGTGTGTGTGTGTTTATGTGTTGTCGGTGTGTGTGTTGTCGGTGTGTGTGTGTGTGTGTGTTGTCGGTGTGTGTGTGTGTTGTCGGTGTGTGTGTGTTGTCGGTGTGTGTGTGTGTGTGTGTTATCGGTGTGTGTGTGTGTGTGTTGTCGGTGTGTGTGTTGTCTGTGTGTGTGTGTTGTCAGTGTGTGTGTGTGTGTGTGTGTGTTGTCGGTGTGTGTGTGTGTGTGTGTGTGTTGTCAGTGAGTGTATGTGTGTGTTGTCGGTGTGTGTGTGTGTGTGTGTGTTGTCGGTGTGTGTGTGTGTGTTGTCGGTGTGTGTGTGTGTGTTGTCGGTGTGTGTGTGTGTGTGTTGTCGGTGTGTGTGTGTGTGTGTGTGTGTGTGTGTGTTGTCGGTGTGTGTGTGTGTGTTGTCGGTGTGTGTGTGTGTGTTGTCGGTGTGTGTGTGTGTGTGTTGTCGGTGTGTGTGTGTGTGTGTTTTTTGTCAGTGTGTGTGTGTGTGTGTGTTGTCGGTGTGTGTGTGTTTATGTGTTGTCGGTGTGTGTGTGTGTGTTGTCGGTGTGTGTGTGTGTGTGTTGTCGGTGTGTGTGTGTGTTGTTGGTGTGTGTGTGTTGTCGGTGTGTGTGTGTGTGTGTGTGTGTGTGTGTTGTCGGTGTGTGTGTGTGTGTGTTGTCGGTGTTGGTGTGTGTGTGTTGTCGGTGTGTGTGTGTGTGTGTGTGTGTGTTGTGTGTGTGTGTGTTGTCGGTGTGTGTGTGTGTGTGTTGTCGGTGTGTGTGTGTGTGTGTGTTGTCTGTGTGTGTGTGTTGTCGGTGTGTGTGTGTCTGTGTGTTGTCGGTGTGTGTGTGTGTTGTCGGTGTGTGTGTGTGGTTGTGTGTGTTGTCAGTGTGTGTGTGTGTGTGTGTTGTCGGTGTGTGTGTGTGTGTGTGTTGTCGGTGTGTGTGTGTGTGTGTGTTGTCGGTGTGTGTGTGTGTGTGTTGTCGGTGTGTGTGTGTGTGTGTTGTCGGTGTGTGTGTGTGTGTGTTGCTGGTGTGTGTGTGTGTGTGTTGTCGGTGTGTGTGTTTGTTGTCGGTGTGTGTGTGTGTGTGTGAGTGTGTGTGTTGTCGGTGTGTGTGTGTGTGTTGTCGGTGTGTGTGTTTGTGTTGTCGGTGTGTGTGTGTGTGTGTGTTGTCGGTGTGTGTGTGTGTGTGTGTGTGTGTGTGTTGTCGGTGTGTGTGTGTGTGTTGTCGGTGTGTGTGTGTGTGTTGTCGGTGTGTGTGTGTGTGTGAGTTGTCGGTGTGTGTGTGTGTGTGTGTTGTCGGTGTGTGTGTGTGTGTTGTGTGTGTGTGTGTTGTCGGTGTGTGTGTGTGTGTGTTGTTGGTGTGTGTGTGTGTGTGTGTTGTCGGTGTGTGTGTGTGTGTGTTGTCGGTGTGTGTGTGTGTGTGTTGTCGGTGTGTGTTGTCAGTGTGTGTGTGTGTGTTGTCGGTGTGTGTGTGTGTGTGTGTGTGTTGTCGGTATGTGTGTGTGTCTGTGTTGTCGGTGTGTGTGTGTGTGTTGTCAGTGTGTGTGTGTGTTGTCGGTGTGTGTGTGTGTGTGTTGCTGGTGTGTGTGTGTGTGTGTGTTGTCGGTGTGTGTGTGTGTGTGTGTGTTGTCGGTGTGTGTTTGTGTGTGTTGTCGGTGTGTTTGTGTGTGTGTTGTCGGTGTGTGTGTGTGTGTGTGTGTTGTCGGTGTGTGTGTGTGTGTTGTGTGTGTGTGTGTTGTCGGTGTGTGTGTGTGTGTGTTGTCGGTGTGTTGTCGGTGTGTGTGTGTGTGTGTGGTCGGTGTGTGTGTGTGTTGTCGGTGTGTGTGTGTGTGTGTGTTGTCGGTGTGTGTGTGTGTGTGTTGTCGGTGTGTGTGTGTGTTGTCGGTGTATGTGTGTGTGTGTTGTGTGTGTGTGTGTGTGTTGTCGGTGTGTGTGTGTGTGTGTGTGCTGTCGGTGTGTGTGTGTGTGTGTGTGTGTGTGTTGTCTGTGTGTGTGTGTTGTCGGTGTGTGTGTGTGTGTGTTGTCGGTGTGTGTGTGTGTGTGTTGTCGGTGTGTGTGTGTGTGTGTTGTCAGTGTGTGTCTGTGTTTTATCGGTGTGTGTGTGTGTGTGTGTGTGTTGTCGGTGTGTGTGTGTGTCTGTGTTGTCGGTGTGTGTGTGTGTGTGTTGTCGGTGTGTGTGTGTGTTGTCTGTGTGTGTGTGTGTGTTGTCAGTGTGTGTGTGTGTGTGTGTTGTCGGTGTGTGTGTGTGTGTGTGTTGTCAGTGTGTGTATGTGTGTTGTCGGTGTGTGTGTGTGTGTTGTCGGTGTGTGTGTGTGTGTGTTGTCGGTGTGTGTGTGTGTGTGTTGTCGGTGTGTGT
This sequence comes from Salmo salar, assembly GCF_965601325.2. Taxonomy (NCBI): domain Eukaryota; kingdom Metazoa; phylum Chordata; class Actinopteri; order Salmoniformes; family Salmonidae; genus Salmo; species Salmo salar. The sequence goes on along the minus strand of NW_027675502.1, from coordinate 1,013,169 downwards.
GTGTGTTGTCGGTGTGTGTGTGTGTGTGTGTGTGTGTGTTGTCGGTGTGTGTGTGTGTGTTGTCGGTGTGTGTGTGTGTTGTCGGTGTGTGTGTGTGTGTGTTGTCAGTGTGTGTGTGTGTGTGTTGTCAGTGTGTGTGTGTTTATGTGTTGTCGGTGTGTGTGTTGTCGGTGTGTGTGTGTGTGTGTGTTGTCGGTGTGTGTGTGTGTTGTCGGTGTGTGTGTGTTGTCGGTGTGTGTGTGTGTGTGTGTGTGTTGTCGGTGTGTGTGTGTGTGTGATGTCGGTGTGTGTGTGTGTGTTGTCGGTGTGTGTGTGTGTGTGTTGTCGGTGTGTGTGTGTGTTGTCGGTGTGTGTGTGTGTGTGTTGTGTGTGTGTGTGTGTTGTCGGTGTGTGTGTGTGTGTGTGTGTGCTGTCGGTGTGTGTGTGTGTGTGTGTTGTCTGTGTGTGTGTGTTGTCGGTGTGTGTGTGTGTGTGTGTTGTCGGTGTGTGTGTGTGTGTGTTGTCGGTGTGTGTGTGTGTTGTCGGTGTGTGTGTGTGTTGTCGGTGTGTGTGTGTGTGTTGTGTGTGTGTGTGTGTGTTGTCGGTGTGTGTGTGTGTGTGTGTGTGCTGTCGGTGTGTGTGTGTGTGTGTGTGTTGTCTGTATGTGTGTGCTGTCGGTGTGTGTGTGTGTGTGTGTTGTCGTTGTGTGTGTGTGTGTGTTGTCGGTGTGTGTGTGTGTGTGTTGTCAGTGTGTGTCTGTGTTTTATCGGTGTGTGTGTGTGTGTGTGTGTTGTCGGTGTGTGTGTGTGTCTGTGTTGTCGGTGTGTGTGTGTGTGTGTTGTCGGTGTGTGTGTGTGTTGTCTGTGTGTGTGTGTGTGTTGTCAGTGTGTGTGTGTGTGTGTGTTGTCGGTGTGTGTGTGTGTTTGTGTGTGTTGTCAGTGTGTGTATGTGTGTTGTCGGTGTGTGTGTGTGTGTGTGTTGTCGGTGTGTGTGTGTGTGTTGTCGGTGTGTGTTTGTGTGTGTTGTCGGTGTGTTTGTGTGTGTGTTGTCGGTGTGTGTGTGTGTGTGTGTGTGTGTGTGTGTGTGTTGTCGGTGTGTGTGTGTGTGTGTGTGTGTGTGTTGTCAGTGTGTGTATGTGTGTGTTGTCGGTGTGTGTGTGTGTGTGTGTGTGTGTTGTCGGTGTGTGTGTGTGTGTTGTCGGTGTGTGTGTGTGTTGTCGGTGTGTGTGTGTGTGTGTTGTCGGTGTGTGTGTGTGTGTGTGTGTGTGTCTGTGTGTGTGTTGTCGGTGTGTGTGTGTGTGTTGTCGGTGTGTGTGTGTGTGTGTGTGTTGTCAGTGTGTGTGTGTGTGTGTTGTCGGTGTGTGTGTGTTTATGTGTTGTCGGTGTGTGTGTGTGTGTTGTCGGTGTGTGTGTTTGTGTGTGTTGTCGGTGTGTGTGTGTGTTGTTGGTGTGTGTGTGTTGTCGGTGTGTGTGTGTGTGTGTTGTCGGTGTGTGTGTGTGTGTGTTGTCGGTGTGTGTGTGTGTGTGTTGTCGGTGTGTGTGTGTGTGTGTGTGTGTGTGTGTGTGTGTGTGTGTGTGTGTGTGTTGTGTGTGTGTGTGTTGTCGGTGTGTGTGTGTGTGTGTGTTGTCGGTGTGTGTGTGTGTGTGTTGTCGGTGTGTGTGTGTTGTCGGTGTGTGTGTGTCTGTGTGTTGTCGGTGTGTGTGTGTGTTGTCGGTGTGTGTGTGTGTGTTGTCAGTGTGTGTGTGTGTGTGTGTTGTCGGTGTGTGTGTGTGTGTGTGTTGTCGGTGTGTGTGTATGTGTGTGTTGTCGGTGTGTGTGTGTGTGTGTTGTCGGTGTGTGTGTGTGTGTGTTGTCGGTGTGTGTGTGTGTGTGTTGCTGGTGTGTGTGTGTGTGTGTTGTCGGTGTGTGTGTTTGTTGTCGGTGTTTGTGTGTGTGTGTGTGTGTGTGTTGTCGGTGTGTGTGTGTGTGTTGTCGGTGTGTGTGTGTGTGTGTGTTGTCGGTGTGTGTGTGTGTGTGTTGTCGGTGTGTGTGTGTGTGTGTGTTGTCGGTGTGTGTGTGTGTGTGTTGTCGGTGTGTGTGTGTGTGTGTTGTCGGTGTGTGTGTGTTGTCAGTGTGTGTGTGTGTGTTGTCGGTGTGTGTGTGTGTGTGTGTGTGTGTTGTCGGTGTGTGTGTGTGTCTGTGTTGTCGGTGTGTGTGTGTGTTGTCAGTGTGTGTGTGTGTTGTCGGTGTGTGTGTGTTGCTGGTGTGTGTGTGTGTGTGTGTGTGTTGTCGGTGTGTGTGTGTGTGTTGTCGGTGTGTGTGTGTGTTGTCGGTGTGTGTGTGTGTGTGTGTGTGTGTTGTCGGTGTGTGTGTGTGTGTTGTCGGTGTGTGTGTGTGTTGTCGGTGTGTGTGTGTGTGTGTTGTCAGTGTGTGTGTGTGTGTGTTGTCAGTGTGTGTGTGTTTATGTGTTGTCGGTGTGTGTGTTGTCGGTGTGTGTGTGTGTGTGTGTTGTCGGTGTGTGTGTGTGTTGTCGGTGTGTGTGTGTTGTCGGTGTGTGTGTGTGTGTGTGTGTGTGTTGGTGTGTGTATGTGTGTGATGTCGGTGTGTGTGTGTGTGTTGTCGGTGTGTGTGTGTGTGTGTTGTCGGTGTGTGTGTGTGTTGTCAGTGTGTGTGTGTGTGTGTTGTGTGTGTGTGTGTGTTGTCGGTGTGTGTGTGTGTGTGTGTGTGCTGTCGGTGTGTGTGTGTGTGTGTGTTGTCTGTGTGTGTGTGTTGTCGGTGTGTGTGTGTGTGTGTGTTGTCGGTGTGTGTGTGTGTGTGTTGTCGGTGTGTGTGTGTGTTGTCGGTGTGTGTGTGTGTTGTCGGTGTGTGTGTGTGTGTTGTGTGTGTGTGTGTGTGTTGTCGGTGTGTGTGTGTGTGTGTGTGTGTGTGGCTGTCGGTGTGTGTGTGTGTGTGTGTGTTGTCTGTATGTGTGTGCTGTCGGTGTGTGTGTGTGTGTGTGTTGTCGTTGTGTGTGTGTGTGTGTTGTCGGTGTGTGTGTGTGTGTGTTGTCAGTGTGTGTCTGTGTTTTATCGGTGTGTGTGTGTGTGTGTGTGTGTTGTCGGTGTGTGTGTGTGTCTGTGTTGTCGGTGTGTGTGTGTGTGTGTTGTCGGTGTGTGTGTGTGTTGTCTGTGTGTGTGTGTGTGTTGTCAGTGTGTGTGTGTGTGTGTGTTGTCGGTGTGTGTGTGTGTTTGTGTGTGTTGTCAGTGTGTGTATGTGTGTTGTCGGTGTGTGTGTGTGTGTGTGTTGTCGGTGTGTGTGTGTGTGTTGTCGGTGTGTGTTTGTGTGTGTTGTCGGTGTGTTTGTGTGTGTGTTGTCAGTGTGTGTGTGTGTGTGTGTGGTGTGTGTGTGTGTGTGTGTTGTCGGTGTGTGTGTGTGTGTGTGTGTGTGTGTTGTCAGTGTGTGTATGTGTGTGTTGTCGGTGTGTGTGTGTGTGTGTGTGTGTGTTGTCGGTGTGTGTGTGTGTGTTGTCGGTGTGTGTGTGTGTTGTTGGTGTGTGTGTGTGTGTTGTCGGTGTGTGTGTGTGTGTGTGTGTGTGTCTGTGTGTGTGTTGTCGGTGTGTGTGTGTGTGTTGTCGGTGTGTGTGTGTGTGTGTGTGTGTTGTCAGTGTGTGTGTGTGTGTGTTGTCGGTGTGTGTGTGTTTATGTGTTGTCGGTGTGTGTGTGTGTGTTGTCGGTGTGTGTGTTTGTGTGTGTTGTCGGTGTGTGTGTGTGTTGTTGGTGTGTGTGTGTTGTCGGTGTGTGTGTGTGTGTGTGTGTTGTCGGTGTGTGTGTGTGTGTGTTGTCGGTGTGTGTGTGTGTGTGTTGTCGGTGTGTGTGTGTGTGTGTGTGTGTGTGTGTGTGTGTGTGTGTGTGTGTTGTGTGTGTGTGTGTTGTCGGTGTGTGTGTGTGTGTGTTGTCGGTGTGTGTGTGTGTGTGTGTGTGTTGTCGGTGTGTGTGTGTTGTCGGTGTGTGTGTGTCTGTGTGTTGTCGGTGTGTGTGTGTGTTGTCGGTGTGTGTGTGTGTGTTGTCAGTGTGTGTGTGTGTGTGTGTTGTCGGTGTGTGTGTGTGTGTGTGTTGTCGGTGTGTGTGTATGTGTGTGTTGTCGGTGTGTGTGTGTGTGTGTGTGTTGTCGGTGTGTGTGTGTGTGTGTTGTCGGTGTGTGTGTGTGTGTGTTGCTGGTGTGTGTGTGTGTGTGTTGTCGGTGTGTGTGTTTGTTGTCGGTGTTTGTGTGTGTGTGTGTGTGTGTGTTGTCGGTGTGTGTGTGTGTGTTGTCGGTGTGTGTGTGTGTGTGTGTTGTCGGTGTGATTGTGTGTGTTGTGTGTGTGTGTGTGTTGTCGGTGTGTGTGTGTGTTGTCGGTGTGTGTGTGTGTGTGTGTTGTCGGTGTGTGTGTGTGTGTGTTGTCGGTGTGTGTGTGTGTGTGTTGTCGGTGTGTGTGTGTTGTCAGTGTGCGTGTGTGTGTTGTCGGTGTGTGTGTGTGTGTGTGTGTGTGTTGTCGGTGTGTGTGTGTGTCTGTGTTGTCGGTGTGTGTGTGTGTTGTCAGTGTGTGTGTGTGTTGTCGGTGTGTGTGTGTTGCTGGTGTGTGTGTGTGTGTGTGTGTGTTGTCGGTGTGTGTGTGTGTGTTGTCGGTGTGTGTTTGTGTGTGTTGTCGGTGTGTTTGTGTGTGTGTTGTCGGTGTGTGTGTGTGTGTGTGTGTGTGTGTTGTCGGTGTGTGTGTGTGTGTGTGTTGTCGGTGAGTGTGTGTGTCTGTGTTGTCGGTGTGTGTGTGTGTGTGTTGTCGGTGTGTGTGTTGTCTGTGTGTGTGTGTTGTCAGTGTGTGTGTGTGTGTGTGTTGTCTTTGTGTGTGTGTGTGTGTGTGTTGTCAGTGTGTGTATGTGTGTGTTGTCGGTGTGTGTGTGTGTGTGTGTGTGTTGTCGGTGTGTGTGTGTTGTCGGTGTGTGTGTGTTGTCGGTGTGTGTGTGTTGTCGGTGTGTGTGTGTGTGTGTGTCTGTGTGTGTGTTGTCGGTGTGTGTGTGTGTGTTGTCGGTGTGTGTGTGTGTGTTGTCGGTGTGTGTGTGTGTGTGTTGTTGGTGTGTGTGTGTGTGTGTTGTCGGTGTGTGTTGTCAGTGTGTGTGTGTGTGTTGTCGGTGTGTAGTGTGTGGTGTGTGTGTGTGTTGTCGGTGTGTGTGTGTGTCTGTGTTGTCGGTGTGTGTGTGTGTGTTGTCAGTGTGTGTGTGTGTTGTCGGTGTGTGTGTGTGTGTGTTGCTGGTGTGTGTGTGTGTGTGTGTTGTCGGTGTGTGTGTGTGTGTGTTGTCGGTGTGTGTTTGTGTGTGTTGTCGGTGTGTTTGTGTGTGTGTTGTCGGTGTGTGTGTGTGTGTGTGTGTTGTCGGTGTGTGTGTGTGTGTTGTGTGTGTGTGTGTTGTCGGTGTGTGTGTGTGTGTGTTGTCGGTGTGTTGTCGGTGTGTGTGTGTGTGTGTGGTCGGTGTGTGTGTGTGTGTGTCGGTGTGTGTGTGTGTGTGTGTTGTCGGTGTGTGTGTGTGTGTGTTGTCGGTGTGTGTGTGTGTTGTCGGTGTATGTGTGTGTGTGTTGTGTGTGTGTGTGTGTGTGTGTTGTCGGTGTGTGTGTGTGTGTGTGTGCTGTCGGTGTGTGTGTGTGTGTGTGTGTGTGTGTGTTGTCTGTGTGTGTGTGTTGTCGGTGTGTGTGTGTGTGTGTGTTGT
>NW_027675502.1:992500-1002500 GCF_965601325.2 Salmo salar | reverse complement strand
TGTGTGTGTTGTCAGTGTGTGTGTGTTTATGTGTTGTCGGTGTGTGTGTTGTCGGTGTGTGTGTGTGTGTGTGCGGTGTGTGTGTGTGTTGTCGGTGTGTGTGTGTTGTCGGTGTGTGTGTGTGTGTGTGTGTGTTGTCGGTGTGTGTGTGTGTGTGATGTCGGTGTGTGTGTGTGTGTTGTCGGTGTGTGTGTGTGTGTGTTGTCGGTGTGTGTGTGTGTTGTCGGTGTGTGTGTGTGTGTGTTGTGTGTGTGTGTGTGTTGTCGGTGTGTGTGTGTGTGTGTGTGTGCTGTCGGTGTGTGTGTGTGTGTGTGTTGTCTGTGTGTGTGTGTTGTCGGTGTGTGTGTGTATGTGTGTGTTGTCGGTGTGTGTGTGTGTGTGTTGTCGGTGTGTGTGTGTGTTGTCGGTGTGTGTGTGTGTTGTCGGTGTGTGTGTGTGTGTTGTGTGTGTGTGTGTGTGTGTGTTGTCGGTGTGTGTGTGTGTGTGTGTGTGCTGTCGGTGTGTGTGTGTGTGTGTGTGTTGTCTGTATGTGTGTGCTGTCGGTGTGTGTGTGTGTGTGTGTTGTCGTTGTGTGTGTGTGTGTGTTGTCGGTGTGTGTGTGTGTGTGTTGTCAGTGTGTGTCTGTGTTTTATCGGTGTGTGTGTGTGTGTGTGTGTTGTCGGTGTGTGTGTGTGTCTGTGTTGTCGGTGTGTGTGTGTGTGTGTTGTCGGTGTGTGTGTGTGTTGTCTGTGTGTGTGTGTGTGTTGTCAGTGTGTGTGTGTGTGTGTGTTGTCGGTGTGTGTGTGTGTTTGTGTGTGTTGTCAGTGTGTGTATGTGTGTTGTCGGTGTGTGTGTGTGTGTGTGTTGTCGGTGTGTGTGTGTGTGTTGTCGGTGTGTGTTTGTGTGTGTTGTCGGTGTGTTTGTGTGTGTGTTGTCGGTGTGTGTGTGTGTGTGTGTGTGTGTGTGTGTGTGTGTGTGTGTTGTCGGTGTGTGTGTGTGTGTGTGTGTGTGTGTTGTCAGTGTGTGTATGTGTGTGTTGTCGGTGTGTGTGTGTGTGTGTGTGTTGTCGGTGTGTGTGTGTGTGTTGTCGGTGTGTGTGTGTGTTGTCGGTGTGTGTGTGTGTGTGTTGTCGGTGTGTGTGTGTGTGTGTGTGTGTGTGTGTCTGTGTGTGTGTTGTCGGTGTGTGTGTGTGTGTTGTCGGTGTGTGTGTGTGTTAGTGTGTGTTGTCAGTGTGTGTGTGTGTGTGTTGTCGGTGTGTGTGTGTTTATGTGTTGTCGGTGTGTGTGTGTGTGTTGTCGGTGTGTGTGTTTGTGTGTGTTGTCGGTGTGTGTGTGTGTTGTTGGTGTGTGTGTGTTGTCGGTGTGTGTGTGTGTGTGTGTGTTGTCGGTGTGTGTGTGTGTGTGTTGTCGGTGTGTGTGTGTGTGTGTTGTCGGTGTGTGTGTGTGTGTGTGTGTGTGTGTGTGTGTGTGTGTGTGTGTGTGTGTGTTGTGTGTGTGTGTGTTGTCGGTGTGTGTGTGTGTGTGTGTGTTGTCGGTGTGTGTGTGTGTGTGTGTGTGTTGTCGGTGTGTGTGTGTTGTCGGTGTGTGTGTGTCTGTGTGTTGTCAGTGTGTGTGTGTGTTGTCGGTGTGTGTGTGTGTGTTGTCAGTGTGTGTGTGTGTGTGTGTTGTCGGTGTGTGTGTGTGTGTGTGTTGTCGGTGTGTGTGTATGTGTGTGTTGTCGTGTGTGTGTGTGTGTTGTCGGTGTGTGTGTGTGTGTGTTGTCGGTGTGTGTGTGTGTGTGTTGCTGGTGTGTGTGTGTGTGTGTTGTCGGTGTGTGTGTTTGTTGTCGGTGTTTGTGTGTGTGTGTGTGTGTTGTCGGTGTGTGTGTGTGTGTTGTCGGTGTGTGTGTGTGTGTGTGTTGTCGGTGTGATTGTGTGTGTTGTGTGTGTGTGTGTGTTGTCGGTGTGTGTGTGTGTTGTCGGTGTTTGTGTGTGTGTGTGTTGTCGGTGTGTGTGTGTGTTGTCGGTGTGTGTGTGTGTGTGTTGTCGGTGTGTGTGTGTTGTCAGTGTGTGTGTGTGTGTTGTCGGTGTGTGTGTGTGTGTGTGTGTGTGTTGTCGGTGTGTGTGTGTGTCTGTGTTGTCGGTGTGTGTGTGTGTTGTCAGTGTGTGTGTGTGTGTTGTCGGTGTGTGTGTGTTGCTGGTGTGTGTGTGTGTGTGTGTGTGTTGTCGGTGTGTGTGTGTGTGTTGTCGGTGTGTGTTTGTGTGTGTTGTCGGTGTGTTTGTGTGTGTGTTGTCGGTGTGTGTGTGTGTGTGTGTGTGTGTGTGTTGTCGGTGTGTGTGTGTGTGTGTGTTGTCGGTGAGTGTGTGTGTCTGTGTTGTCGGTGTGTGTGTGTGTGTGTTGTCGGTGTGTGTGTTGTCTGTGTGTGTGTGTTGTCAGTGTGTGTGTCTGTGTGTGTTGTCTTTGTGTGTGTGTGTGTGTGTGTTGTCAGTGTGTGTATGTGTGTGTTGTCGGTGTGTGTGTGTGTGTGTGTGTGTGTTGTCGGTGTGTGTGTGTTGTCGGTGTGTGTGTGTTGTCGGTGTGTGTGTGTGTGTGTTGTCGGTGTGTGTGTGTGTGTGTTGTCAGTGTGTGTCTGTGTGTTATTGGTGTGTGTGTGTGTGTGTGTGTTGTCGGTGAGTGTGTGTGTCTGTGTTGTCGGTGTGTGTGTGTGTGTGTGTTGTCGGTGTGTGTGTTGTCTGTGTGTGTGTGTTGTCAGTGTGTGTGTGTGTGTGTTGTCGGTGTGTGTGTGTTGTCGGTGTGTGTGTGTGTGTTGTCGGTGTGTGTGTGTGTTGTCGGTGTGTGTGTGTGTGTGTGTGTGTGTGTGTGTGTGTTGTGTGTGTGTGTGTTGTCGGTGTGTGTGTGTGTGTGTGCTGTCGGTTTGTGTGTGTGTGTGTGTTGTCTGTGTGTGTGTGTGTTGTCGGTGTGTGTGTGTGTGTGTGTTGTCGGTGTGTGTGTGTGTGTGTTGTCGGTGTGTGTGTGTGTGTGTGTGTTGTCAGTGTGTGTCTGTGTGTTATTGGTGTGTGTGTGTGTGTGTGTTGTCGGTGAGTGTGTGTGTCTGTGTTGTCGGTGTGTGTGTGTGTGTGTGTTGTCGGTGTGTGTGTTGTCTGTGTGTGTGTGTTGTCAGTGTGTGTGTGTGTGTGTGTTGTCGGTGTGTGTGTGTGTGTGTGTGTGTGTGTGTGTGTGTTGTCGGTGTGTGTGTGTGTGTTGTCGGTGTGTGTGTGTGTTGTCGGTGTGTGTGTGTGTGTGTGTGTGTGTGTCTGTGTGTGTGTTGTCGGTGTGTGTGTGTGTGTTGTCGGTGTGTGTGTGTTGTCGGTGTGTGTGTGTGTGTGTTGTCGGTGTGTGTGTGTGTGTGTTGTCAGTGTGTGTGTGTGTGTGTTGTCGGTGTGTGTGTGTTTATGTGTTGTCGGTGTGTGTGTGTGTGTTGTCGGTGTGTGTGTGTGTGTGTTGTCGGCGTGTGTGTGTGTTGTTGGTGTGTGTGTGTTGTCGGTGTGTGTGTGTGTGTGTGTGTTGTCGGTGTGTGTGTGTCTGTGTGTGTGTGTGTGTGTGTGTTGTCAGTTGTCGGTGTGTGTGTGTGTGTTGTCGGTGTGTGTGTGTGTGTGTGTTGTCGGTGTGTGTGTATGTGTGTGTTGTCGGTGTGTGTGTGTGTGTGTTGTCGGTGTGTGTGTGTGTGTGTTGTCGGTGTGTGTGTGTGTGTGTTGCTGGTGTGTGTGTGTGTGTGTTGTCGGTGTGTGTGTTTGTTGTCGGTGTTTGTGTGTGTGTGTGTGTGTGTGTTGTCGGTGTGTGTGTGTGTGTTGTCGGTGTGTGTGTGTGTGTGTGTTGTCGGTGTGATTGTGTGTGTTGTGTGTGTGTGTGTGTTGTCGGTGTGTGTGTGTGTGTGTTGTCGGTGTTTGTGTGTGTGTGTGTTGTCGGTGTGTGTGTGTGTGTGTTGTCGGTGTGTGTGTGTGTGTGTTGTCGGTGTGTGTGTGTTGTCAGTGTGTGTGTGTGTGTTGTCGGTGGTGTGTGTGTGTGTGTGTGTGTTGTCGGTGTGTGTGTGTGTCTGTGTTGTCGGTGTGTGTGTGTGTTGTCAGTGTGTGTGTGTGTGTTGTCGGTGTGTGTGTGTTGCTGGTGTGTGTGTGTGTGTGTGTGTGTTGTCGGTGTGTGTGTGTGTGTTGTCGGTGTGTGTTTGTGTGTGTTGTCGGTGTGTTTGTGTGTGTGTTGTCGGTGTGTGTGTGTGTGTGTGTGTGTGTGTGTTGTCGGTGTGTGTGTGTGTGTGTGTTGTCGGTGAGTGTGTGTGTCTGTGTTGTCGGTGTGTGTGTGTGTGTGTTGTCGGTGTGTGTGTTGTCTGTGTGTGTGTGTTGTCAGTGTGTGTGTCTGTGTGTGTTGTCTTTGTGTGTGTGTGTGTGTGTGTTGTCAGTGTGTGTATGTGTGTGTTGTCGGTGTGTGTGTGTGTGTGTGTGTGTGTTGTCGGTGTGTGTGTGTTGTCGGTGTGTGTGTGTTGTCGGTGTGTGTGTGTGTGTGTTGTCGGTGTGTGTGTGTGTGTGTTGTCAGTGTGTGTCTGTGTGTTATTGGTGTGTGTGTGTGTGTGTGTTGTCGGTGAGTGTGTGTGTCTGTGTTGTCGGTGTGTGTGTGTGTGTGTGTTGTCGGTGTGTGTGTTGTCTGTGTGTGTGTGTTGTCAGTGTGTGTGTGTGTGTGTTGTCGGTGTGTGTGTGTTGTCGGTGTGTGTGTGTGTGTTGTCGGTGTGTGTGTGTGTTGTCGGTGTGTGTGTGTGTGTGTGTGTGTGTGTTGTGTGTGTGTGTGTTGTCGGTGTGTGTGTGTGTGTGTGCTGTCGGTTTGTGTGTGTGTGTGTGTTGTCTGTGTGTGTGTGTGTTGTCGGTGTGTGTGTGTGTGTGTGTTGTCGGTGTGTGTGTGTGTGTGTTGTCGGTGTGTGTGTGTGTGTGTGTGTTGTCAGTGTGTGTCTGTGTGTTATTGGTGTGTGTGTGTGTGTGTGTTGTCGGTGAGTGTGTGTGTCTGTGTTGTCGGTGTGTGTGTGTGTGTGTGTTGTCGGTGTGTGTGTTGTCTGTGTGTGTGTGTTGTCAGTGTGTGTGTGTGTGTGTGTTGTCGGTGTGTGTGTGTGTGTGTGTGTGTGTGTGTGTGTGTTGTCGGTGTGTGTGTGTGTGTTGTCGGTGTGTGTGTGTGTTGTCGGTGTGTGTGTGTGTGTGTGTGTGTGTCTGTGTGTGTGTTGTCGGTGTGTGTGTGTGTGTTGTCGGTGTGTGTGTGTTGTCGGTGTGTGTGTGTGTGTGTTGTCGGTGTGTGTGTGTGTGTGTTGTCAGTGTGTGTGTGTGTGTGTTGTCGGTGTGTGTGTGTTTATGTGTTGTCGGTGTGTGTGTGTGTGTTGTCGGTGTGTGTGTGTGTGTGTTGTCGGCGTGTGTGTGTGTTGTTGGTGTGTGTGTGTTGTCGGTGTGTGTGTGTGTGTGTGTGTTGTCGGTGTGTGTGTGTGTGTGTTGTCGGTGTGTGTGTGTGTGTGTTGTCGGTGTGTGTGTGTGTGTGTGTGTGTGTGTGTGTGTGTGTGTGTGTTGTGTGTGTGTGTGTTGTCGGTGTGTGTGTGTGTGTGTTGTCGGTGTGTGTGTGTGTGTGTGTGTGTTGTCGGTATGTGTGTGTTGTCGGTGTGTGTGTGTCTGTGTGTTGTCGGTGTGTGTGTGTGTTGTCGGTGTGTGTGTGTGTGTGTGTTGTCAGTGTGTGTGTGTGTGTGTGTTGTCGGTGTGTGTGTGTGTGTGTGTTGTCAGTGTGTGTGTATGTGTGTGTTGTCGGTGTGTGTGTGTGTGTGTTGTCGGTGTGTGTGTGTGTGTGTTGTCGGTGTGTGTGTGTGTGTTGCTGGTGTGTGTGTGTGTTGTCGGTGTGTGTGTTTGTTGTCGGTGTGTGTGTGTGTGTGTGTGTGTGTGTGTGTGTGTGTCGTGTGTGTGTGTGTGTGTGTGTGTGTGTGTTGTCGGTGTGTGTGTGTGTGTGTGTTGTCGGTGAGTGTGTGTGTCTGTGTTGTCGGTGTGTGTGTGTTGTCAGTGTGTGTGTGTGTGTTGTCGGTGTGTGTGTGTGTGTGTGTGTGTGTTGTCGGTGTGTGTGTGTGTCTGTGTTGTCGGTGTGTGTGTGTGTTGTCAGTGTGTGTGTGTGTTGTCGGTGTGTGTGTGTGTGTGTTGTCGGTGTGTGTGTGTGTGTGTGTGTGTGTGTGTGTGTGTGTTGTGTGTGTGTGTGTTGTCGGTGTGTGTGTGTGTGTGTTGTCGGTGTGTGTGTGTGTGTGTGTGTGTTGTCGGTGTGTGTGTGTTGTCGGTGTGTGTGTGTCTGTGTGTTGTCGGTGTGTGTGTGTGTTGTCGGTGTGTGTGTGTGTGTGTGTTGTCAGTGTGTGTGTGTGTGTGTGTTGTCGGTGTGTGTGTGTGTGTGTGTTGTCGGTGTGTGTGTGTGTGTGTGTTGTCGGTGTGTGTGTGTGTGTGTTGTCGGTGTGTGTGTGTGTGTGTTGTCGGTGTGTGTGTGTGTGTTGCTGGTGTGTGTGTGTGTGTGTTGTCGGTGTGTGTGTGTGTTGTCGGTGTGTGTGTGTTGTGTGTGTGTGTGTTGTCGGTGTGTGTGTTTGTTGTCGGTGTGTGTGTGTGTGTGTGTTGTCGGTGTGTGTGTGTTGTCGGTGTGTGTGTGTGTGTTGTCGGTGTGTGTGTGTGTTGTCGGTGTGTGTGTGTGTGTGTGTGTGTGTGTTGTGTGTGTGTGTGTTGTCGGTGTGTGTGTGTGTGTGTGCTGTCGGTTTGTGTGTGTGTGTGTGTTGTCTGTGTGTGTGTGTTGTCGGTGTGTGTGTGTGTGTGTGTTGTCGGTGTGTGTGTGTGTGTGTTGTCGGTGTGTGTGTGTGTGTGTGTGTTGTCAGTGTGTGTCTGTGTGTTATTGGTGTGTGTGTGTGTGTGTGTTGTCGGTGAGTGTGTGTGTCTGTGTTGTCGGTGTGTGTGTGTGTGTGTGTTGTCGGTGTGTGTGTTGTCTGTGTGTGTGTGTTGTCAGTGTGTGTGTGTGTGTGTGTTGTCGGTGTGTGTGTGTGTGTGTGTGTCGGTGTGTGTGTGTGTGTGTTGTCGGTGTGTGTGTGTGTGTTGTCGGTGTGTGTGTGTGTTGTCGGTGTGTGTGTGTGTGTGTGTGTGTGTCTGTGTGTGTGTTGTCGGTGTGTGTGTGTGTGTTGTCGGTGTGTGTGTGTTGTCGGTGTGTGTGTGTGTGTGTTGTCGGTGTGTGTGTGTGTGTGTTGTCAGTGTGTGTGTGTGTGTGTTGTCGGTGTGTGTGTGTTTAGTGTGTTGTCGGTGTGTGTGTGTGTGTGTTGTCGGCGTGTGTGTGTGTTGTTGGTGTGTGTGTGTTGTCGGTGTTGTGTGTGTGTGTGTGTGTTGTCGGTGTGTGTGTGTGTGTTGTCGGTGTGTGTGTGTGTGTGTTGTCGGTGTGTGTGTGTGTGTGTGTGTGTGTGTGTGTGTGTGTGTGTGTGTGTGTGTTGTCGGTGTGTGTGTGTGTGTGTTGTCGGTGTGTGTGTGTGTGTGTGTGTGTGTCGGTGTGTGTGTGTTGTCGGTGTGTGTGTGTCTGTGTGTTGTCGGTGTGTGTGTGTGTTGTCGGTGTGTGTGTGTGTGTGTGTTGTCAGTGTGTGTGTGTGTGTGTGTTGTCGGTGTGTGTGTGTGTGTGTGTTGTCGTTGTGTTTGTATGTGTGCGTTGTCGGTTTGTGTGAGTGTGTGTTGTCGGTGTGTGTGTGTGTGTGTTGTCGGTGTGTGTGTGTGTGTGTTGCTGGTGTGTGTGTGTGTTGTCGGTGTGTGTGTTTGTTGTCGGTGTGTGTGTGTGTGTGTGTGTGTGTGTGTGTGTTGTCGGTGTGTGTGTGTGTGTTGTCGGTGTGTGTGTGTGTGTTGTTGGTGTGTGTGTGTGTGTGTGTGTTGTCGGTGTGTGTGTGTGTGTGTGTTGTCGGTGTGTGTGTGTGTGTGTGTGTGTGTGTGTGTGTTGTCGGTGTGTGTGTGTGTGTGTTGTCGGTGTGTGTGTGTGTGTGTGTTGTCGGTGTGTGTGTGTGTGTGTTGTCGGTGTGTGTGTTGTCGGTGTGTGTGTGTTGTCAGTGTGTGTGTGTGTGTGTTGTCGGTGTGTGTGTGTGTGTGTGTGTGTGTTGTCGGTGTGTGTGTGTGTCTGTGTTGTCGGTGTGTGTGTGTGTGTTGTCAGTGTGTGTGTGTGTTGTCGGTGTGTGTGTGTTGCTGGTGTGTGTGTGTGTGTGTGTGTGTTGTCGGTGTGTGTGTGTGTGTTGTCGGTGTGTGTTTGTGTGTGTTGTCGGTGTGTTTGTGTGTGTGTTGTCGGTGTGTGTGTGTGTGTGTGTGTGTGTGTGTTGTCGGTGTGTGTGTGTGTTGTGTGTGTGTTGTCAGTGTGTGTGTGTGTGTGTTGTCGGTGTGTGTGTGTGTGTGTGTGTGTGTTGTCGGTGTGTGTGTGTGTGTTGTCGGTGTGTGTGTGTGTGTGTCGGTGTGTGTGTGTGTGTGTTGTCGGTGTGTGTGTGTGTGTGTGTGTGTGTCTGTGTGTGTGTTGTCGGTGTGTGTGTGTGTGTTGTCGGTGTGTGTGTGTGTGTGTTGTCGGTGTGTGTGTGTTTATGTGTTGTCGGTGTGTGTGTGTGTGTTGTCGGTGTGTGTGTGTGTGTGTTGTCGGTGTGTGTGTGTGTTGTTGGTGTGTGTGTGTTGTCGGTGTGTGTGTGTGTGTGTGTGTGTGTTGTCGGTGTGTGTGTGTGTGTGTTGTCGGTGTGTGTGTGTGTGTGTTGTCGGTGTGTGTGTGTGTGTGTGTGTGTGTGTGTGTGTGTGTGTGTGTGTGTGTTGTCGGTGTGTGTGTGTGTGTGTTGTCGGTGTGTGTGTGTGTGTGTGTTGTCGGTGTGTGTGTGTGTGTGTTGTCGGTGTGTGTGTGTGTGTGTGTGTTGTCAGTGTGTGTCTGTGTGTTATTGGTGTGTGTGTGTGTGTGTGTTGTCGGTGAGTGTGTGTGTCTGTGTTGTCGGTGTGTGTGTGTGTGTGTGTTGTCGGTGTGTGTGTTGTCTGTGTGTGTGTGTTGTCAGTGTGTGTGTGTGTGTGTGTTGTCGGTGTGTGTGTGTGTGTGTGTGTGTGTGTGTGTGTTGTCGGTGTGTGTGTGTGTGTTGTCGGTGTGTGTGTGTGTTGTCGGTGTGTGTGTGTGTGTGTGTGTGTGCTGTGTGTGTGTTGTCGGTGTGTGTGTGTGTGTTGTCGGTGTGTGTGTGTTGTCGGTGTGTGTGTGTGTGTGTTGTCGGTGTGTGTGTGTGTGTGTTGTCAGTGTGTGTGTGTGTGTGTTGTCGGTGTGTGTGTGTTTATGTGTTGTCGGTGTGTGTGTGTGTGTTGTCGGTGTGTGTGTGTGTGTGTTGTCGGCGTGTGTGTGTGTTGTTGGTGTGTGTGTGTTGTCGGTGTGTGTGTGTGTGTGTGTGTTGTCGGTGTGTGTGTGTGTGTGTTGTCGGTGTGTGTGTGTGTGTGTTGTCGGTGTGTGTGTGTGTGTGTGTGTGTGTGTGTGTGTGTGTGTGTGTTGTGTGTGTGTGTGTTGTCGGTGTGTGTGTGTGTGTGTTGTCGGTGTGTGTGTGTGTGTGTGTGTGTTGTCGGTATGTGTGTGTTGTCGGTGTGTGTGTGTCTGTGTGTTGTCGGTGTGTGTGTGTGTTGTCGGTGTGTGTGTGTGTGTGTGTTGTCAGTGTGTGTGTGTGTGTGTGTTGTCGGTGTGTGTGTGTGTGTGTGTTGTCGGTGTGTGTGTATGTGTGTGTTGTCGGTGTGTGTGTGTGTGTGTTGTCGGTGTGTGTGTGTGTGTGTTGTCGGTGTGTGTGTGTGTGTGTTGCTGGTGTGTGTGTGTGTTGTCGGTGTGTGTGTTTGTTGTCGGTGTGTGTGTGTGTGTGTGTGTGTGTGTGTGTGTTGTCGGTGTGTGTGTGTGTGTGTGTGTGTGTTGTCGGTGTGTGTGTGTGTGTGTGTTGTCGGTGAGTGTGTGTGTCTGTGTTGTCGGTGTGTGTGTGTTGTCAGTGTGTGTGTGTGTGTGTTGTCGGTGTGTGTGTGTGTGTG
>NW_027675502.1:975000-987500 GCF_965601325.2 Salmo salar | reverse complement strand
TGTGTGTGTTGTCGGTGTGTGTGTGTGTGTGTGTTGTCGGTGTGTGTGTGTGTGTGTTGTCGGTGTGTGTGTTGTCGGTGTGTGTGTGTTGTCAGTGTGTGTGTGTGTGTGTTGTCGGTGTGTGTGTGTGTGTGTGTGTGTGTTGTCGGTGTGTGTGTGTGTCTGTGTTGTCGGTGTGTGTGTGTGTGTTGTCAGTGTGTGTGTGTGTTGTCGGTGTGTGTGTGTTGCTGGTGTGTGTGTGTGTGTGTGTGTGTTGTCGGTGTGTGTGTGTGTGTTGTCGGTGTGTGTTTGTGTGTGTTGTCGGTGTGTTTGTGTGTGTGTTGTCGGTGTGTGTGTGTGTGTGTGTGTGTGTGTGTGTGTGTGTGGTCGTGTGTGTGTGTGTGTGTGTGTTGTCAGTGTGTGTATGTGTGTGTTGTCGGTGTGTGTGTGTGTGTGTGTGTGTTGTCGGTGTGTGTGTGTGTGTTGTCGGTGTGTGTGTGTGTTGTCGGTGTGTGTGTGTGTGTGTTGTCGGTGTGTGTGTGTGTGTGTGTGTGTCTGTGTGTGTGTTGTCGGTGTGTGTGTGTGTGTTGTCGGTGTGTGTGTGTGTGTGTTGTCGGTGTGTGTGTGTTTATGTGTTGTCGGTGTGTGTGTGTGTGTTGTCGGTGTGTGTGTGTGTGTGTGTTGTCGGTGTGTGTGTGTGTTGTTGGTGTGTGTGTGTTGTCGGTGTGTGTGTGTGTGTGTGTGTTGTCGGTGTGTGTGTGTGTGTGTTGTCGGTGTGTGTGTGTTGTCGGTGTGTGTGTGTCTGTGTGTTGTCGGTGTGTGTGTGTGTGTGACGGTGTGTGTGTGTGTGTGTGTTGTCAGTGTGTGTGTGTGTGTGTGTGTTGTCGGTGTGTGTGTGTGTGTGTGTTGTCGGTGTGTGTGTATGTGTGTGTTGTCGGTGTGTGTGTGTGTGTGTTGTCGGTGTGTGTGTGTGTGTGTTGTCGGTGTGTGTGTGTGTGTGTTGCTGGTGTGTGTGTGTGTGTGTTGTCGGTGTGTGTGTTTGTTGTCGGTGTGTGTGTGTGTGTGTGTGTGTGTTGTCGGTGTGTGTGTGTGTGTTGTCGGTGTGTGTGTGTGTGTGTGTTGTCGGTGTGTGTGTGTGTGTGTGTTGTCGGTGTGTGTGTGTGTGTTGTCGGTGTGTGTGTGTGTGTGTTGTCGGTGTGTGTGTGTGTGTGTGTTGTCGGTGTGTGTGTGTGTGTGTTGTCGGTGTGTGTGTGTGTGTGTTGTCGGTGTGTGTGTGTGTGTGTGTGTGTTGTCGGTGTGTGTGTGTGTCTGTGTTGTCGGTGTGTGTGTGTGTGTTGTCAGTGTGTGTGTGTGTTGTCGGTGTGTGTGTGTTGCTGGTGTGTGTGTGTGTGTGTGTGTGTTGTCGGTGTGTGTGTGTGTGTTGTCGGTGTGTGTTTGTGTGTGTTGTCGGTGTGTTTGTGTGTGTGTTGTCGGTGGGTGTGTGTGTGTTGTGTGTGTGTGTGTTGTCGGTGTGTGTGTGTGTGTGTGTTGTCGGTGAGTGTGTGTGTCTGTGTTGTCGGTGTGTGTGTGTGTGTGTTGTCGGTGTGTGTGTTGTCTGTGTGTGTGTGTTGTCAGTGTGTGTGTGTGTGTGTGTGTTGTCGGTGTGTGTGTGTGTGTGTGTGTTGTCAGTGTGTGTATGTGTGTGTTGTCGGTGTGTGTGTGTGTGTGGTGTGTGTGTTGTCGGTGTGTGTGTGTTGTCGGTGTGTGTGTGTGTTGTCGGTGTGTGTGTGTGTGTGTTGTCGGTGTGTGTGTGTGTGTGTGTGTGTGTCTGTGTGTGTGTTGTCGGTGTGTGTGTGTGTGTTGTCGGTGTGTGTGTGTGTGTTGTCGGTGTGTGTGTGTGTGTGTTGTTGGTGTGTGTGTGTGTGTGTTGTCAGTGTGTGTGTGTGTGTGTTGTCGGTGTGTGTGTGTTTATGTGTTGTCGGTGTGTGTGTGTGTTGTCGGTGTGTGTGTGTGTGTGTTGTCGGTGTGTGTGTGTGTTGTTGGTGTGTGTGTGTTGTCGGTGTGTGTGTTTGTGTGTGTGTGTGTTGTCGGTGTGTGTGTGTGTGTGTTGTCGGTGTGTGTGTGTGTGTGTTGTCGGTGTGTGTGTGTGTGTGTGTGTGTGTGTGTGTGTGTGTTGTGTGTGTGTGTGTTGTCGGTGTGTGTGTGTGTGTGTTGTCGGTGTGTGGTGTGTGTGTGTGTGTGTTGTCGGTGTGTGTGTGTTGTCGGTGTGTGTGTGTCTGTGTGTTGTCGGTGTGTGTGTGTGTTGTCGGTGTGTGTGTGTGTGTGTGTTGTCAGTGTGTGTGTGTGTGTGTGTTGTCGGTGTGTGTGTGTGTGTGTGTTGTCGGTGTGTGTGTGTGTGTGTGTTGTCGGTGTGTGTGTGTGTGTGTTGTCGGTGTGTGTGTGTGTGTGTTGTCGGTGTGTGTGTGTGTGTTGCTGGTGTGTGTGTGTGTGTGTTGTCGGTGTGTGTGTTTGTTGTCGGTGTGTGTGTGTGTGTGTGTGTGTGTTGTCGGTGTGTGTGTGTGTGTTGTCGGTGTGTGTGTGTGTGTTGTCGGTGTGTGTGTGTTGTTGGTGTGTGTGTGTGTGTGTGTTGTCGGTGTGTGTGTGTGTGTTGTGTGTGTGTGTGTTGTCGGTGTGTGTGTGTGTGTGTTGTCGGTGGGTGTGTGTGTGTTGTCGGTGTGTGTGTGTGTGTGTTGTCGGTGTGTGTGTGTGTGTGTTGTCGGTGTGTGTGTGTTGTCAGTGTGTGTGTGTGTGTTGTCGGTGTGTGTGTGTGTGTGTGTGTGTGTTGTCGGTGTGTGTGTGTGTCTGTGTTGTCGGTGTGTGTGTGTTTGTTGTCAGTGTGTGTGTGTGTTGTCGGTGTGTGTTTGTTGCTGGTGTGTGTGTGTGTGTGTGTTGTCGGTGTGTGTGTGTGTGTTGTCGGTGTGTGTTTGTGTGTGTTGTCGGTGTGTTTGTGTGTGTGTTGTCGGTGTGTGGTGTGTGTGTGTGTGTGTGTGTGTTGTCGGTGTGTGTGTGTGTGTTGTGTGTGTGTGTGTTGTCGGTGTGTGTGTGTGTGTGTTGTCGGTGTGTTGTCGGTGTGTGTGTGTGTGGTCGGTGTGTGTGTGTGTGTTGTCGGTGTGTGTGTGTGTGTGTGTGTTGTCGGTGTGTGTGTGTGTGTGTTGTCGGTGTGTGTGTGTGTTGTCGGTGTGTGTGTGTGTGTGTTGTGTGTGTGTGTGTGTGTTGTCGGTGTGTGTGTGTGTGTGTGCTGTCGGTGTGTGTGTGTGTGTGTGTGTGTGTGTTGTCTGTGTGTGTGTGTTGTCGGTGTGTGTGTGTGTGTGTGTTGTCGGTGTGTGTGTGTGTGTGTTGTCGGTGTGTGTGTGTGTGTGTGTTGTCAGTGTGTGTCTGTGTTTTATCGGTGTGTGTGTGTGTGTGTGTGTGTGTTGTCGGTGTGTGTGTGTGTCTGTGTTGTCGGTGTGTGTGTGTGTGTGTTGTCGGTGTGTGTGTGTGTTGTCTGTGTGTGTGTGTTGTCAGTGTGTGTGTGTGTGTGTGTTGTCGGTGTGTGTGTGTGTGTGTTGTCGGTGTGTGTGGGTGTGTGTGTGTGTTGTCAGTGTGTGTGTGTGTGTGTGTTGTCGGTGTGTGTGTGTGTGTTATCGGTGTGTGTGTGTGTGTGTTGTCGGTGTGTGTGTGTGTGTGTTGTCGGTGTGTGTGTGTGTGTGTTGTCGGTGTGTTTTTGTGTGTGTTGTCGGTGTGTTTGTGTGTGTGTTGTCGGTGTGTGTGTGTGTGTGTGTGTGTGTGTGTTGTCGGTGTGTGTGTGTGTGTGTGTTGTGTGTGTGTGTGTTGTCGGTGTGTGTGTTGTCGGTGTGTGTGTGTGTGTGTGTTGTCGGTGTGTGTGTGTTGTCGGTGTGTGTGTGTGTGTTGTCGGTGTGTGTGTGTGTGTTGTCGGTGTGTGTGTGTGTGTGTGTTGTGTGTGTGTGTGTTGTCGGTGTGTGTGTGTGTGTGTGCTGTCGGTTTGTTTGTGTGTGTGTTGTCTGTGTGTGTGTGTTGTCGGTGTGTGTGTGTGTGTTGTCGGTGTGGGTGTGTGTTGTCGATGTGTGTGTGTGTGTTGTCAGTGTGTGTCTGTGTGTTATTGGTGTGTGTGTGTGTGTGTGTTGTCGGTGTGTGTGTGTGTCTGTGTTGTCGGTGTGTGTGTGTGTGTGTTGTCGGTGTGTGTGTGTTGTCGGTGTGTGTGTGTGTGTTGTCGGTGTGTGTGTGTGTGTGTTGTCGGTGTGTGTGTGTGTTTGTGTGTGTTGTGTGTGTGTGTGTTGTCGGTGTGTGTGTGTGTGTGTGCTGTCGGTTTGTGTGTGTGTGTGTGTTGTCTGTGTGTGTGTGTTGTCGGTGTGTGTGTGTGTGTGTGTGTTGTCGGTGTGTGTGTGTGTGTGTGTGTTGTCAGTGTGTGTATGTGTGTGTTGTCGGTGTGTGTGTGTGTGTGTGTGTGTGTTGTCGGTGTGTGTGTGTTGTCGGTGTGTGTGTGTGTTGTCGGTGTGTGTGTGTGTGTGTTGTCGGTGTGTGTGTGTGTGTGTGTGTGTGTCTGTGTGTGTGTTGTCGGTGTGTGTGTGTGTGTGTTGTCGGTGTGTGTGTGTTGTCAGTGTGTGTGTGTGTGTTGTCGGTGTGTGTGTGTGTGTGTGTGTGTGTTGTCGGTGTGTGTGTGTGTCTGTGTTGTCGGTGTGTGTGTGTTTGTTGTCAGTGTGTGTGTGTGTTGTCGGTGTGTGTTTGTTGCTGGTGTGTGTGTGTGTGTGTGTTGTCGGTGTGTGTGTGTGTGTTGTCGGTGTGTGTTTGTGTGTGTTGTCGGTGTGTTTGTGTGTGTGTTGTCGGTGTGTGTGTGTGTGTGTGTGTGTGTGTGTTGTCGGTGTGTGTGTGTGTGTTGTGTGTGTGTGTGTTGTCGGTGTGTGTGTGTGTGTGTTGTCGGTGTGTTGTCGGTGTGTGTGTGTGTGGTCGGTGTGTGTGTGTGTGTTGTCGGTGTGTGTGTGTGTGTGTGTTGTCGGTGTGTGTGTGTGTGTGTTGTCGGTGTGTGTGTGTGTTGTCGGTGTGTGTGTGTGTGTGTTGTGTGTGTGTGTGTGTGTTGTCGGTGTGTGTGTGTGTGTGTGCTGTCGGTGTGTGTGTGTGTGTGTGTGTGTGTGTTGTCTGTGTGTGTGTGTTGTCGGTGTGTGTGTGTGTGTGTGTTGTCGGTGTGTGTGTGTGTGTGTTGTCGGTGTGTGTGTGTGTGTGTGTTGTCAGTGTGTGTCTGTGTTTTATCGGTGTGTGTGTGTGTGTGTGTGTGTGTTGTCGGTGTGTGTGTGTGTCTGTGTTGTCGGTGTGTGTGTGTGTGTGTTGTCGGTGTGTGTGTGTGTTGTCTGTGTGTGTGTGTTGTCAGTGTGTGTGTGTGTGTGTGTTGTCGGTGTGTGTGTGTGTGTGTTGTCGGTGTGTGTGGGTGTGTGTGTGTGTTGTCAGTGTGTGTGTGTGTGTGTGTTGTCGGTGTGTGTGTGTGTGTTATCGGTGTGTGTGTGTGTGTGTTGTCGGTGTGTGTGTGTGTGTGTTGTCGGTGTGTGTGTGTGTGTGTTGTCGGTGTGTTTTTGTGTGTGTTGTCGGTGTGT
Organism: Salmo salar; assembly: GCF_965601325.2. Taxonomy (NCBI): domain Eukaryota; kingdom Metazoa; phylum Chordata; class Actinopteri; order Salmoniformes; family Salmonidae; genus Salmo; species Salmo salar. Next base: position 981,921 of record NW_027675502.1, on the reverse strand, counting down.
TTGTGTGTGTGTTGTCGGTGTGTGTGTGTGTGTGTGTGTGTGTGTGTTGTCGGTGTGTGTGTGTGTGTGTGTTGTGTGTGTGTGTGTTGTCGGTGTGTGTGTTGTCGGTGTGTGTGTGTGTGTGTGTTGTCGGTGTGTGTGTGTTGTCGGTGTGTGTGTGTGTGTTGTCGGTGTGTGTGTGTGTGTTGTCGGTGTGTGTGTGTGTGTGTGTTGTGTGTGTGTGTGTTGTCGGTGTGTGTGTGTGTGTGTGCTGTCGGTTTGTTTGTGTGTGTGTTGTCTGTGTGTGTGTGTTGTCGGTGTGTGTGTGTGTGTTGTCGGTGTGGGTGTGTGTTGTCGATGTGTGTGTGTGTGTTGTCAGTGTGTGTCTGTGTGTTATTGGTGTGTGTGTGTGTGTGTGTTGTCGGTGTGTGTGTGTGTCTGTGTTGTCGGTGTGTGTGTGTGTGTGTTGTCGGTGTGTGTGTGTTGTCGGTGTGTGTGTGTGTGTTGTCGGTGTGTGTGTGTGTGTGTTGTCGGTGTGTGTGTGTGTTTGTGTGTGTTGTGTGTGTGTGTGTTGTCGGTGTGTGTGTGTGTGTGTGCTGTCGGTTTGTGTGTGTGTGTGTGTTGTCTGTGTGTGTGTGTTGTCGGTGTGTGTGTGTGTGTGTGTGTTGTCGGTGTGTGTGTGTGTGTGTGTGTTGTCAGTGTGTGTATGTGTGTGTTGTCGGTGTGTGTGTGTGTGTGTGTGTGTTGTCGGTGTGTGTGTGTTGTCGGTGTGTGTGTGTGTTGTCGGTGTGTGTGTGTGTGTGTTGTCGGTGTGTGTGTGTGTGTGTGTGTGTGTCTGTGTGTGTGTTGTCGGTGTGTGTGTGTGTGTTGTCGGTGTGTGTGTGTGTGTTGTCGGTGTGTGTGTGTGTGTGTTGTTGGTGTGTGTGTGTGTGTGTTGTCAGTGTGTGTGTGTGTGTGTTGTCGGTGTGTGTGTGTTTATGTGTTGTCGGTGTGTGTGTGTGTTGTCGGTGTGTGTGTGTGTGTGTTGTCGGTGTGTGTGTGTGTTGTTGGTGTGTGTGTGTTGTCGGTGTGTGTGTTTGTGTGTGTGTGTGTTGTCGGTGTGTGTGTGTGTGTGTTGTCGGTGTGTGTGTGTGTGTGTTGTCGGTGTGTGTGTGTGTGTGTGTGTGTGTGTGTGTGTGTGTTGTGTGTGTGTGTGTTGTCGGTGTGTGTGTGTGTGTGTTGTCGGTGTGTGTGTGTGTGTGTGTGTGTTGTCGGTGTGTGTGTGTTGTCGGTGTGTGTGTGTCTGTGTGTTGTCGGTGTGTGTGTGTGTTGTCGGTGTGTGTGTGTGTGTGTGTTGTCAGTGTGTGTGTGTGTGTGTGTTGTCGGTGTGTGTGTGTGTGTGTGTTGTCGGTGTGTGTGTGTGTGTGTGTTGTCGGTGTGTGTGTGTGTGTGTTGTCGGTGTGTGTGTGTGTGTGTTGTCGGTGTGTGTGTGTGTGTTGCTGGTGTGTGTGTGTGTGTGTTGTCGGTGTGTGTGTTTGTTGTCGGTGTGTGTGTGTGTGTGTGTGTGTGTTGTCGGTGTGTGTGTGTGTGTTGTCGGTGTGTGTGTGTGTGTTGTCGGTGTGTGTGTGTTGTTGGTGTGTGTGTGTGTGTGTGTTGTCGGTGTGTGTGTGTGTGTTGTGTGTGTGTGTGTTGTCGGTGTGTGTGTGTGTGTGTTGTCGGTGGGTGTGTGTGTGTTGTCGGTGTGTGTGTGTGTGTGTTGTCGGTGTGTGTGTGTGTGTGTTGTCGGTGTGTGTGTGTTGTCAGTGTGTGTGTGTGTGTTGTCGGTGTGTGTGTGTGTGTGTGTGTGTGTTGTCGGTGTGTGTGTGTGTCTGTGTTGTCGGTGTGTGTGTGTTTGTTGTCAGTGTGTGTGTGTGTTGTCGGTGTGTGTTTGTTGCTGGTGTGTGTGTGTGTGTGTGTTGTCGGTGTGTGTGTGTGTGTTGTCGGTGTGTGTTTGTGTGTGTTGTCGGTGTGTTTGTGTGTGTGTTGTCGGTGTGTGTGTGTGTGTGTGTGTGTGTGTGTGTTGTCGGTGTGTGTGTGTGTGTGTGTGTGTGTGTGTGTTGTCGGTGTGTGTGTGTGTGTGTTGTCGGTGTGTTGTCGGTGTGTGTGTGTGTGGTCGGTGTGTGTGTGTGTGTTGTCGGTGTGTGTGTGTGTGTGTGTTGTCGGTGTGTGTGTGTGTGTGTTGTCGGTGTGTGTGTGTGTTGTCGGTGTGTGTGTGTGTGTGTTGTGTGTGTGTGTGTGTGTTGTCGGTGTGTGTGTGTGTGTGTGCTGTCGGTGTGTGTGTGTGTGTGTGTGTGTGTGTGCTGTGTGTGTGTGTTGTCGGTGTGTGTGTGTGTGTGTGTTGTCGGTGTGTGTGTGTGTGTGTTGTCGGTGTGTGTGTGTGTGTGTGTTGTCAGTGTGTGTCTGTGTTTTATCGGTGTGTGTGTGTGTGTGTGTGTGTGTTGTCGGTGTGTGTGTGTGTCTGTGTTGTCGGTGTGTGTGTGTGTGTGTTGTCGGTGTGTGTGTGTGTTGTCTGTGTGTGTGTGTTGTCAGTGTGTGTGTGTGTGTGTGTTGTCGGTGTGTGTGTGTGTGTGTTGTCGGTGTGTGTGGGTGTGTGTGTGTGTTGTCAGTGTGTGTGTGTGTGTGTGTTGTCGGTGTGTGTGTGTGTGTTATCGGTGTGTGTGTGTGTGTGTTGTCGGTGTGTGTGTGTGTGTGTTGTCGGTGTGTGTGTGTGTGTGTTGTCGGTGTGTTTTTGTGTGTGTTGTCGGTGTGTTTGTGTGTGTGTTGTCGGTGTGTGTGTGTGTGTGTGTGTGTGTGTGTTGTCGGTGTGTGTGTGTGTGTGTGTTGTGTGTGTGTGTGTTGTCGGTGTGTGTGTTGTCGGTGTGTGTGTGTGTGTGTGTTGTCGGTGTGTGTGTGTTGTCGGTGTGTGTGTGTGTGTTGTCGGTGTGTGTGTGTGTGTTGTCGGTGTGTGTGTGTGTGTGTGTTGTGTGTGTGTGTGTTGTCGGTGTGTGTGTGTGTGTGTGCTGTCGGTTTGTTTGTGTGTGTGTTGTCTGTGTGTGTGTGTTGTCGGTGTGTGTGTGTGTGTTGTCGGTGTGGGTGTGTGTTGTCGATGTGTGTGTGTGTGTTGTCAGTGTGTGTCTGTGTGTTATTGGTGTGTGTGTGTGTGTGTGTTGTCGGTGTGTGTGTGTGTCTGTGTTGTCGGTGTGTGTGTGTGTGTGTTGTCGGTGTGTGTGTGTTGTCGGTGTGTGTGTGTGTGTTGTCGGTGTGTGTGTGTGTGTGTTGTCGGTGTGTGTGTGTGTTTGTGTGTGTTGTGTGTGTGTGTGTTGTCGGTGTGTGTGTGTGTGTGTGCTGTCGGTTTGTGTGTGTGTGTGTGTTGTCTGTGTGTGTGTGTTGTCGGTGTGTGTGTGTGTGTGTGTGTTGTCGGTGTGTGTGTGTGTGTGTGTGTTGTCAGTGTGTGTATGTGTGTGTTGTCGGTGTGTGTGTGTGTGTGTGTGTGTTGTCGGTGTGTGTGTGTTGTCGGTGTGTGTGTGTGTTGTCGGTGTGTGTGTGTGTGTGTTGTCGGTGTGTGTGTGTGTGTGTGTGTGTGTCTGTGTGTGTGTTGTCGGTGTGTGTGTGTGTGTTGTCGGTGTGTGTGTGTGTGTTGTCGGTGTGTGTGTGTGTGTGTTGTTGGTGTGTGTGTGTGTGTGTTGTCAGTGTGTGTGTGTGTGTGTTGTCGGTGTGTGTGTGTTTATGTGTTGTCGGTGTGTGTGTGTGTTGTCGGTGTGTGTGTGTGTGTGTTGTCGGTGTGTGTGTGTGTTGTTGGTGTGTGTGTGTTGTCGGTGTGTGTGTTTGTGTGTGTGTGTGTTGTCGGTGTGTGTGTGTGTGTGTTGTCGGTGTGTGTGTGTGTGTGTTGTCGGTGTGTGTGTGTGTGTGTGTGTGTGTGTGTGTGTGTGTTGTGTGTGTGTGTGTTGTCGGTGTGTGTGTGTGTGTGTTGTCGGTGTGTGTGTGTGTGTGTGTGTGTTGTCGGTGTGTGTGTGTTGTCGGTGTGTGTGTGTCTGTGTGTTGTCGGTGTGTGTGTGTGTTGTCGGTGTGTGTGTGTGTGTGTGTTGTCAGTGTGTGTGTGTGTGTGTGTTGTCGGTGTGTGTGTGTGTGTGTGTTGTCGGTGTGTGTGTGTGTGTGTGTTGTCGGTGTGTGTGTGTGTGTGTTGTCGGTGTGTGTGTGTGTGTGTTGTCGGTGTGTGTGTGTGTGTTGCTGGTGTGTGTGTGTGTGTGTTGTCGGTGTGTGTGTTTGTTGTCGGTGTGTGTGTGTGTGTGTGTGTGTGTTGTCGGTGTGTGTGTGTGTGTTGTCGGTGTGTGTGTGTGTGTTGTCGGTGTGTGTGTGTTGTTGGTGTGTGTGTGTGTGTGTGTTGTCGGTGTGTGTGTGTGTGTTGTGTGTGTGTGTGTTGTCGGTGTGTGTGTGTGTGTGTTGTCGGTGGGTGTGTGTGTGTTGTCGGTGTGTGTGTGTGTGTGTTGTCGGTGTGTGTGTGTGTGTGTTGTCGGTGTGTGTGTGTTGTCAGTGTGTGTGTGTGTGTTGTCGGTGTGTGTGTGTGTGTGTGTGTGTGTTGTCGGTGTGTGTGTGTGTCTGTGTTGTCGGTGTGTGTGTGTTTGTTGTCAGTGTGTGTGTGTGTTGTCGGTGTGTGTTTGTTGCTGGTGTGTGTGTGTGTGTGTGTTGTCGGTGTGTGTGTGTGTGTTGTCGGTGTGTGTTTGTGTGTGTTGTCGGTGTGTTTGTGTGTGTGTTGTCGGTGTGTGTGTGTGTGTGTGTGTGTGTGTGTGTTGTCGGTGTGTGTGTGTGTGTTGTGTGTGTGTGTGTTGTCGGTGTGTGTGTGTGTGTGTTGTCGGTGTGTTGTCGGTGTGTGTGTGTGTGGTCGGTGTGTGTGTGTGTGTTGTCGGTGTGTGTGTGTGTGTGTGTTGTCGGTGTGTGTGTGTGTGTGTTGTCGGTGTGTGTGTGTGTTGTCGGTGTGTGTGTGTGTGTGTTGTGTGTGTGTGTGTGTGTTGTCGGTGTGTGTGTGTGTGTGTGCTGTCGGTGTGTGTGTGTGTGTGTGTGTGTGTGTCTGTGTGTGTGTGTTGTCGGTGTGTGTGTGTGTGTGTGTTGTCGGTGTGTGTGTGTGTGTGTTGTCGGTGTGTGTGTGTGTGTGTGTTGTCAGTGTGTGTCTGTGTTTTATCGGTGTGTGTGTGTGTGTGTGTGTGTGTTGTCGGTGTGTGTGTGTGTCTGTGTTGTCGGTGTGTGTGTGTGTGTGTTGTCGGTGTGTGTGTGTGTTGTCTGTGTGTGTGTGTTGTCAGTGTGTGTGTGTGTGTGTGTTGTCGGTGTGTGTGTGTGTGTGTTGTCGGTGTGTGTGGGTGTGTGTGTGTGTTGTCAGTGTGTGTGTGTGTGTGTGTTGTCGGTGTGTGTGTGTGTGTTATCGGTGTGTGTGTGTGTGTGTTGTCGGTGTGTGTGTGTGTGTGTTGTCGGTGTGTGTGTGTGTGTGTTGTCGGTGTGTTTTTGTGTGTGTTGTCGGTGTGTTTGTGTGTGTGTTGTCGGTGTGTGTGTGTGTGTGTGTGTGTGTGTGTGTTGTCGGTGTGTGTGTGTGTGTGTGTTGTGTGTGTGTGTGTTGTCGGTGTGTGTGTTGTCGGTGTGTGTGTGTGTGTGTGTTGTCGGTGTGTGTGTGTTGTCGGTGTGTGTGTGTGTGTTGTCGGTGTGTGTGTGTGTGTTGTCGGTGTGTGTGTGTGTGTGTGTTGTGTGTGTGTGTGTTGTCGGTGTGTGTGTGTGTGTGTGCTGTCGGTTTGTGTGTGTGTGTGTTGTCTGTGTGTGTGTGTTGTCGGTGTGTGTGTGTGTGTTGTCGGTGTGGGTGTGTGTTGTCGATGTGTGTGTGTGTGTTGTCAGTGTGTGTCTGTGTGTTATTGGTGTGTGTGTGTGTGTGTGTTGTCGGTGTGTGTGTGTGTCTGTGTTGTCGGTGTGTGTGTGTGTGTGTTGTCGGTGTGTGTGTGTTGTCGGTGTGTGTGTGTGTGTTGTCGGTGTGTGTGTGTGTGTGTTGTCGGTGTGTGTGTGTGTTTGTGTGTGTTGTGTGTGTGTGTGTTGTCGGTGTGTGTGTGTGTGTGTGCTGTCGGTTTGTGTGTGTGTGTGTGTTGTCTGTGTGTGTGTGTTGTCGGTGTGTGTGTGTGTGTGTGTGTTGTCGGTGTGTGTGTGTGTGTGTGTGTTGTCAGTGTGTGTATGTGTGTGTTGTCGGTGTGTGTGTGTGTGTGTGTGTGTGTTGTCGGTGTGTGTGTGTTGTCGGTGTGTGTGTGTGTTGTCGGTGTGTGTGTGTGTGTGTTGTCGGTGTGTGTGTGTGTGTGTGTGTGTGTCTGTGTGTGTGTTGTCGGTGTGTGTGTGTGTGTTGTCGGTGTGTGTGTGTGTTGTCGGTGTGTGTGTGTGTGTGTTGTTGGTGTGTGTGTGTGTGTGTTGTCAGTGTGTGTGTGTGTGTGTTGTCGGTGTGTGTGTGTTTATGTGTTGTCGGTGTGTGTGTGTGTTGTCGGTGTGTGTGTGTGTGTGTTGTCGGTGTGTGTGTGTGTTGTTGGTGTGTGTGTGTTGTCGGTGTGTGTGTTTGTGTGTGTGTGTGTTGTCGGTGTGTGTGTGTGTGTGTTGTCGGTGTGTGTGTGTGTGTGTTGTCGGTGTGTGTGTGTGTGTGTGTGTGTGTGTGTGTGTGTGTGTGTGTGTGTGTGTTGTCGGTGTGTGTGTGTGTGTGTTGTCGGTGTGTGTGTGTGTGTGTGTGTGTTGTCGGTGTGTGTGTGTTGTCGGTGTGTGTGTGTCTGTGTGTTGTCGGTGTGTGTGTGTGTCGGTGTGTGTGTGTGTGTGTGTTGTCAGTGTGTGTGTGTGTGTGTGTTGTCGGTGTGTGTGTGTGTGTGTGTTGTCGGTGTGTGTGTGTGTGTGTGTTGTCGGTGTGTGTGTGTGTGTGTTGTCGGTGTGTGTGTGTGTGTG
>NW_027675502.1:962500-965000 GCF_965601325.2 Salmo salar | reverse complement strand
TGTGTGTGTTGTCGGTGTGTGTGTGTGTCTGTGTTGTCGGTGTGTGTGTGTGTGTGTTGTCGGTGTGTGTGTGTTGTCGGTGTGTGTGTGTGTGTTGTCGGTGTGTGTGTGTGTGTGTTGTCGGTGTGTGTGTGTGTTTGTGTGTGTTGTGTGTGTGTGTGTTGTCGGTGTGTGTGTGTGTGTGTGCTGTCGGTTTGTGTGTGTGTGTGTGTTGTCTGTGTGTGTGTGTTGTCGGTGTGTGTGTGTGTGTGTTGTCGGTGTGTGTGTGTGTGTTGTGTGTGTGTGTGTTGTCGGTGTGTGTGTGTGTGTGTTGTCGGTGTGTGTGTGTGTGTGTGTGTGTGTTGTCGGTGTGTGTGTGTTGTCGGTGTGTGTGTGTGTGTGTGTTGTCGGTGTGTGTGTGTGTGTGTGTGTGTGGTGTCTGTGTGTGTGTTGTCGGTGTGTGTGTGTGTGTTGTCGGTGTGTGTGTGTTGTCGGTGTGTGTGTGTGTGTGTTGTCGGTGTGTGTGTGTGTGTTGTCAGTGTGTGTGTGTGTGTGTTGTCGGTGTGTGTGTGTTTATGTGTTGTCGGTGTGTGTGTGTGTGTTGTCGGTGTGTGTGTGTGTGTGTTGTCGGTGTGTGTGTGTGTTGTTGGTGTGTGTGTGTTGTCGGTGTGTGTGTGTGTGTGTGTGTTGTCGGTGTGTGTGTGTGTGTGTTGTCGGTGTGTGTGTGTGTGTGTTGTCGGTGTGTGTGTGTGTGTGTGTGTGTGTATGTGTGTGTGTGTGTGTTGTCGGTGTGTGTGTGTGTGTGTTGTCGGTGTGTGTGTGTGTGTGTGTGTGTTGTCGGTGTGTGTGTGTTGTCGGTGTGTGTGTGTGTGTTGTCGGTGTGTGTGTGTGTTGTCGGTGTGTGTGTGTGTGTGTTGTCGGTGTGTGTGTGTGTGTGTGTGTGTGTCTGTGTGTGTGTTGTCGGTGTGTGTGTGTGTGTTGTCGGTGTGTGTGTGTGTGTGTTGTCGGTGTGTGTGTGTTTATGTGTTGTCGGTGTGTGTGTGTGTGTTGTCGGTGTGTGTGTGTGTGTGTGTTGTCGGTGTGTGTGTGTGTTGTTGGTGTGTGTGTGTTGTCGGTGTGTGTGTGTGTGTGTGTGTGTGTGTGTCGGTGTGTGTGTGTGTGTGTTGTCGGTGTGTGTGTGTTGTCGGTGTGTGTGTGTCTGTGTGTTGTCGGTGTGTGTGTGTGTTGACGGTGTGTGTGTGTGTGTGTGTTGTCAGTGTGTGTGTGTGTGTGTGTTGTCGGTGTGTGTGTGTGTGTGTGTTGTCGGTGTGTGTGTATGTGTGTGTTGTCGGTGTGTGTGTGTGTGTGTTGTCGGTGTGTGTGTGTGTGTGTTGTCGGTGTGTGTGTGTGTGTGTTGCTGGTGTGTGTGTGTGTGTGTTGTCGGTGTGTGTGTTTGTTGTCGGTGTGTGTGGGTGTGTGTGTGTGTGTGTTGTCGGTGTGTGTGTGTGTGTTGTCGGTGTGTGTGTGTGTGTGTGTTGTCGGTGTGTGTGTGTGTGTGTGTTGTCGGTGTGTGTGTGTGTGTTGTCGGTGTGTGTGTGTGTGTGTTGTCGGTGTGTGTGTGTGTGTGTGTTGTCGGTGTGTGTGTGTGTGTGTTGTCGGTGTGTGTGTGTGTGTGTTGTCGGTGTGTGTGTGTGTGTGTGTGTGTTGTCGGTGTGTGTGTGTGTCTGTGTTGTCGGTGTGTGTGTGTGTGTTGTCAGTGTGTGTGTGTGTTGTCGGTGTGTGTGTGTTGCTGGTGTGTGTGTGTGTGTGTGTGTGTTGTCGGTGTGTGTGTGTGTGTTGTCGGTGTGTGTTTGTGTGTGTTGTCGGTGTGTTTGTGTGTGTGTTGTCGGTGGGTGTGTGTGTGTGTGTGTGTGTGTGTGTGTTGTCGGTGTGTGTGTGTGTGTGTGTTGTCGGTGAGTGTGTGTGTCTGTGTTGTCGGTGTGTGTGTGTGTGTGTTGTCGGTGTGTGTGTTGTCTGTGTGTGTGTGTTGTCAGTGTGTGTGTGTGTGTGTGTGGTGTCGGTGTGTGTGTGTGTGTGTGTGTTGTCAGTGTGTGTATGTGTGTGTTGTCGGTGTGTGTGTGTGTGTGTGTGTGTGTTGTCGGTGTGTGTGTGTTGTCGGTGTGTGTGTGTGTTGTCGGTGTGTGTGTGTGTGTGTTGTCGGTGTGTGTGTGTGTGTGTGTGTGTGTCTGTGTGTGTGTTGTCGGTGTGTGTGTGTGTGTTGTCGGTGTGTGTGTGTGTGTTGTCGGTGTGTGTGTGTGTGTGTTGTTGGTGTGTGTGTGTGTGTGTTGTCAGTGTGTGTGTGTGTGTGTTGTCGGTGTGTGTGTGTTTATGTGTTGTCGGTGTGTGTGTGTGTTGTCGGTGTGTGTGTGTGTGTGTTGTCGGTGTGTGTGTGTGTTGTTGGTGTGTGTGTGTTGTCGGTGTGTGTGTTTGTGTGTGTGTGTGTTGTCGGTGTGTGTGTGTGTGTGTTGTCGGTGTGTGTGTGTGTGTGTTGTCGGTGTGTGTG
>NW_027675502.1:947500-950000 GCF_965601325.2 Salmo salar | reverse complement strand
TGTGTGTGTGTGTTGTCAGTGTGTGTCTGTGTGTTATCGGTGTGTGTGTGTGTGTGTGTGTGTGTGTTGTCGGTGTGTGTGTGTGTCTGTGTTGTCGGTGTGTGTGTGTTGTCGGTGTGTGTGTGTGTGTGTTGTCTGTGTGTGTGTGTTGTCAGTGTGTGTGTGTGTGTGTGTTGTCGGTGTGTGTGTGTGTGTGTGTGTTGTGTGTGTGTGTGTTGTCGGTGTGTGTGTGTGTGTGTGCTGTCGGTTTGTGTGTGTGTGTGTGTGTTGTCTGTGTGTGTGTGTTGTCGGTGTGTGTGTGTGTGTGTGTTGTCGGTGTGGGTGTGTGTTGTCGATGTGTGTGTGTGTTGTCAGTGTGTGTCTGTGAGTTATTGGTGTGTGTGTGTGTGTGTGTGTTGTCGGTGTGTGTGTGTGTCTGTGTTGTCGGTGTGTGTGTGTGTGTGTTGTCGGTATGTGTGTTGTCTGTGTGTGTGTGTTGTCAGTGTGTGTTTGTGTGTGTTGTCGGTGTGTGTGTGTGTGTTGTCAGTGTGTGTATGTGTGTGTTGTCGGTGTGTGTGTGTGTGTGTGTGTTGTCGGTGTGTGTGTGTGTGTTGTCGGTGTGTGTGTGTGTTGTCGGTGTGTGTGTGTGTGTGTTGTCGGTGTGTGTGTGTGTGTGTGTGTGTGTTGTCAGTGTGTGTGTGTGTGTGTTGTCGGTTTGTGTGTGTGTGTTGTCGGTGTGTGTGTGTGTGTGTTGTCGGTGTGTGTGTGTGTGTGTTGTCAGTGTGTGTGTGTGTGTGTTGTCGGTGTGTGTGTGTTTATGTGTTGTCGGTGTGTGTGTGTGTGTTGTCGGTGTGTGTGTGTGTGTGTGTTGTCGGTGTGTGTGTGTTGTCGGTGTGTGTGTGTTGTCGGTGTGTGTGTGTGTGTGTGTGTGTGTGTGTGTGTGTGTGTGTTGTCGGTGTGTGTGTGTGTGTTGTCGGTGTGTGTGTGTGTGTGTTGTCGGTGTGTGTGTGTGTTGTGTGTGTGTGTGTTGTCGGTGTGTGTGTGTGTGTTGTCGGTGTGTGTGTTGTCGGTGTGTGTGTGTGTGTGTTCTCGGTGTGTTGTCGGTGTGTGTGTGTGTGGTCGGTGTGTGTGTGTGTGTTGTCGGTGTGTGTGTGTGTGTGTGTTGTCGGTGTGTGTGTGTGTGTTGTCGGTGTGTGTTTGTGTGTGTTGTCGGTGTGTTTGTGTGTGTGTTGTCGGTGTGTGTGTGTGTGTGTGTGTGTGTGTGTGTGTGTTGTCGGTGTGTGTGTGTGTGTTGTGTGTGTGTGTGTTGTCGGTGTGTGTGTGTGTGTGTTGTCGGTGTGTTGTCGGTGTGTGTGTGTGTGGTCGGTGTGTGTGTGTGTGTTGTCGGTGTGTGTGTGTGTGTGTGTTGTCGGTGTGTGTGTGTGTGTGTTGTCGGTGTGTGTGTGTGTTGTCGGTGTGTGTGTGTGTGTGTTGTGTGTGTGTGTGTGTGTGTTGTCGGTGTGTGTGTGTGTGTGTGCTGTCGGTGTGTGTGTGTGTGTGTGTGTGTTGTCTGTGTGTGTGTGTTGTCGGTGTGTGTGTGTGTGTGTGTTGTCGGTGTGTGTGTGTGTGTGTTGTCGGTGTGTGTGTGTGTGTGTGTTGTCAGTGTGTGTCTGTGTTTTATCGGTGTGTGTGTGTGTGTGTGTGTGTGTTGTCGGTGTGTGTGTGTGTCTGTGTTGTCGGTGTGTGTGTGTGTGTGTTGTCGGTGTGTGTGTGTGTTGTCTGTGTGTGTGTGTTGTCAGTGTGTGTGTGTGTGTGTGTTGTCGGTGTGTGTGTGTGGGTGTGTGTTGTCAGTGTGTGTATGTGTGTTGTCGGTGTATGTGTGTGTGTGTGTGTTGTCGGTGTGTGTGTGTGTGTGTGTGTGTGTGTTGTCGGTGTGTGTGTGTGTGTTGTCGGTGTGTGTGTGTGTTGTCGGTGTGTGTGTGTGTGTTGTCGGTGTGTGTGTGTGTGTGTTGTCAGTGTGTGTGTGTGTGTTGTCAGTGTGTGTGTGTTTATGTGTTGTCGGTGTGTGTGTGTGTTGTCGGTGTGTGTGTGTGTGTGTGTTGTCGGTGTGTGTGTGTGTTGTCGGTGTGTGTGTGTTGTCGGTGTGTGTGTGTGTGTGTGTGTGTTGTCGGTGTGTGTGTGTGTGTGTTGTCGGTGTGTGTGTGTGTGTTGTCGGTGTGTGTGTGTGTGTTGTCGGTGTGTGTGTGTGTGTGTTGTGTTTGTGTGTGTTGTCGGTGTGTGTGTGTTGTCGGTGTGTGTGTGTGTGTGTGTGTGTGTGTTGTCGGTGTGTGTGTGTTGTCGGTGTGTGTGTGTGTGTGTTGTCGGTGTGTGTGTGTGTGTGTTGTCGGTGTGTGTGTGTGTGTGTGTGTTGTCAGTGTGTGTGTGTGTGTTGTCGGTGTGTGTGTGTGTGTTTGTGTGTTGTCGGTGTGTGTGTGTTGTCGGTGTGTGTGTGTGTGTTGTCGGTGTGTGTGTGTTGTCGGTGTGTGTGTGTGTGTTGCTGGTG
>NW_027675502.1:942500-945000 GCF_965601325.2 Salmo salar | reverse complement strand
GTTGTCAGTGTGTGTGTGTGTGTGTGTTGTCGGTGTGTGTGTGTGTGTGTTGTCGGTGTGTGTGTGTGTGTGTGTGTTGTCGGTGTGTGTGTGTTGTCGGTGTGTGTGTGTGTGTGTGTTGTCGGTGTGTGTGTGTGTGTGTTGTCGGTGTGTGTGTGTGTGTGTGTTGTCAGTGTGTGTGTGTGTGTGTGTTGTCGGTGTGTGTGTGTGTGTGTTGTCGGTGTGTGTGTGTGTGTGTTGTCGGTGTGTGTGTGTGTGTGTTGTCGGTGTGTGTGTGTGTGTTGTCGGTGTGTGTGTGTGTGTGTTGTCGGTGTGTGTGTGTGTGTGTGCTGTCGGTGTGTGTGTGTGTGTGTGTTGTCTGTGTGTGTTTGTTGTCGGTGTGTGTGTGTGTGTGTGTTGTCGGTGTGTGTGTGTGTGTGTTGTCGGTGTGTGTGTGTGTGTGTGTGTGTTGTCAGTGTGTGTCTGTGTGTTATCGGTGTGTGTGTGTGTGTGTGTGTGTGTGTTGTCGGTGTGTGTGTGTGTCTGTGTTGTCGGTGTGTGTGTGTTGTCGGTGTGTGTGTGTGTGTGTTGTCTGTGTGTGTGTGTTGTCAGTGTGTGTGTGTGTGTGTGTTGTCGGTGTGTGTGTGTGTGTGTGTGTTGTGTGTGTGTGTGTTGTCGGTGTGTGTGTGTGTGTGTGCTGTCGGTTTGTGTGTGTGTGTGTGTGTTGTCTGTGTGTGTGTGTTGTCGGTGTGTGTGTGTGTGTGTGTTGTCGGTGTGGGTGTGTGTTGTCGATGTGTGTGTGTGTTGTCAGTGTGTGTCTGTGAGTTATTGGTGTGTGTGTGTGTGTGTGTTTGTCGGTGTGTGTGTGTGTCTGTGTTGTCGGTGTGTGTGTGTGTGTGTTGTCGGTATGTGTGTTGTCTGTGTGTGTGTGTTGTCAGTGTGTGTTTGTGTGTGTTGTCGGTGTGTGTGTGTGTGTTGTCAGTGTGTGTATGTGTGTGTTGTCGGTGTGTGTGTGTGTGTGTGTGTTGTCGGTGTGTGTGTGTGTGTTGTCGGTGTGTGTGTGTGTTGTCGGTGTGTGTGTGTGTGTGTTGTCGGTGTGTGTGTGTGTGTGTGTGTGTGTTGTCAGTGTGTGTGTGTGTATGTTGTCGGTTTGTGTGTGTGTGTTGTCGGTGTGTGTGTGTGTGTGTTGTCGGTGTGTGTGTGTGTGTGTTGTCAGTGTGTGTGTGTGTGTGTGTTGTCGGTGTGTGTGTGTTTATGTGTTGTCGGTGTGTGTGTGTGTGTTGTCGGTGTGTGTGTGTGTGTGTGTTGTCGGTGTGTGTGTGTTGTCGGTGTGTGTGTGTTGTCGGTGTGTGTGTGTGTGTGTGTGTGTGTGTGTGTGTGTGTGTGTTGTCGGTGTGTGTGTGTGTGTTGTCGGTGTGTGTGTGTGTGTGTTGTCGGTGTGTGTGTGTGTTGTGTGTGTGTGTGTTGTCGGTGTGTGTGTGTGTGTTGTCGGTGTGTGTGTTGTCGGTGTGTGTGTGTGTGTGTTCTCGGTGTGTTGTCGGTGTGTGTGTGTGTGGTCGGTGTGTGTGTGTGTGTTGTCGGTGTGTGTGTGTGTGTGTGTTGTCGGTGTGTGTGTGTGTGTTGTCGGTGTGTGTTTGTGTGTGTTGTCGGTGTGTTTGTGTGTGTGTTGTCGGTGTGTGTGTGTGTGTGTGTGTGTGTGTGTGTTGTCGGTGTGTGTGTGTGTGTTGTGTGTGTGTGTGTTGTCGGTGTGTGTGTGTGTGTGTTGTCGGTGTGTTGTCGGTGTGTGTGTGTGGGTCGGTGTGTGTGTGTGTGTTGTCGGTGTGTGTGTGTGTGTGTGTTGTCGGTGTGTGTGTGTGTGTGTTGTCGGTGTGTGTGTGTGTTGTCGGTGTGTGTGTGTGTGTGTGTTGTGTGTGTGTGTGTGTGTGTTGTCGGTGTGTGTGTGTGTGTGTGTGCTGTCGGTGTGTGTGTGTGTGTGTGTGTGTTGTCTGTGTGTGTGTGTTGTCGGTGTGTGTGTGTGTGTGTGTTGTCGGTGTGTGTGTGTGTGTGTTGTCGGTGTGTGTGTGTGTGTGTGTTGTCAGTGTGTGTCTGTGTTTTATCGGTGTGTGTGTGTGTGTGTGTGTGTGTTGTCGGTGTGTGTGTGTGTCTGTGTTGTCGGTGTGTGTGTGTGTGTGTTGTCGGTGTGTGTGTGTGTTGTCTGTGTGTGTGTGTTGTCAGTGTGTGTGTGTGTGTGTGTTGTCGGTGTGTGTGTGTGTGTGTGTTGTCAGTGTGTGTATGTGTGTTGTCGGTGTATGTGTGTGTGTGTGTGTGTTGTCGGTGTGTGTGTGTGTGTGTGTGTGTGTGTTGTCGGTGTGTGTGTGTGTGTTGTCGGTGTGTGTGTGTGTTGTCGGTGTGTGTGTGTGTGTTGTCGGTGTGTGTGTGTGTGTGTTGTCAGTGTGTGTGTGTGTGTTGTCAGTGTGTGTGTGTTTATGTGTTGTCGGTGTGTGTGTGTGTTGTCGGTGTGTGTGTGTGTGTGTGTTGTCGG
>NW_027675502.1:930000-932500 GCF_965601325.2 Salmo salar | reverse complement strand
TGTGTGTGTGTGTGTGTGTGTGTGTGTGTGTGTGTGTTGTCGGTGTGTGTGTGTGTGTTGTCGGTGTGTGTGTGTGTGTGTTGTCGGTGTGTGTGTGTGTTGTGTGTGTGTGTGTTGTCGGTGTGTGTGTGTGTGTTGTCGGTGTGTGTGTTGTCGGTGTGTGTGTGTGTGTGTTCTCGGTGTGTTGTCGGTGTGTGTGTGTGTGGTCGGTGTGTGTGTGTGTGTTGTCGGTGTGTGTGTGTGTGTGTGTTGTCGGTGTGTGTGTGTGTGTTGTCGGTGTGTGTTTGTGTGTGTTGTCGGTGTGTTTGTGTGTGTGTTGTCGGTGTGTGTGTGTGTGTGTGTGGTGTGTGTGTTGTCGGTGTGTGTGTGTGTGTGTGTGTGTGTGTGTGTTGTCGGTGTGTGTGTGTGTGTGTTGTCGGTGTGTTGTCGGTGTGTGTGTGTGTGGTCGGTGTGTGTGTGTGTGTTGTCGGTGTGTGTGTGTGTGTGTGTGTCGGTGTGTGTGTGTGTGTGTTGTCGGTGTGTGTGTGTGTTGTCGGTGTGTGTGTGTGTGTGTTGTGTGTGTGTGTGTGTGTTGTCGGTGTGTGTGTGTGTGTGTGCTGTCGGTGTGTGTGTGTGTGTGTGTGTGTGTTGTCTGTGTGTGTGTGTTGTCGGTGTGTGTGTGTGTGTGTGTGTTGTCGGTGTGTGTGTGTGTGTGTTGTCGGTGTGTGTGTGTGTGTGTGTTGTCAGTGTGTGTCTGTGTTTTATCGGTGTGTGTGTGTGTGTGTGTGTGTGTTGTCGGTGTGTGTGTGTGTCTGTGTTGTCGGTGTGTGTGTGTGTGTGTTGTCGGTGTGTGTGTGTGTTGTCTGTGTGTGTGTGTTGTCAGTGTGTGTGTGTGTGTGTGTGTTGTCGGTGTGTGTGTGTGTGTGTGTGTTGTCAGTGTGTGTATGTGTGTTGTCGGTGTATGTGTGTGTGTGTGTGTGTTGTCGTGTGTGTGTGTGTGTGTGTGTGTGTTGTCGGTGTGTGTGTGTGTGTTGTCGGTGTGTGTGTGTGTTGTCGGTGTGTGTGTGTGTGTTGTCGGTGTGTGTGTGTGTGTGTTGTCAGTGTGTGTGTGTGTGTTGTCAGTGTGTGTGTGTTTATGTGTTGTCGGTGTGTGTGTGTGTTGTCGGTGTGTGTGTGTGTGTGTGTTGTCGGTGTGTGTGTGTGTTGTCGGTGTGTGTGTGTGTGTTGTCGGTGTGTGTGTGTGTGTGTGTTGTCGGTGTGTGTGTGTGTGTGTTGCTGGTGTGTGTGTGTGTGTTGTCGGTGTGTGTGTGTTGTCGGTGTGTGTGTGTGTGTGTGTGTGTGTTGTCGGTGTGTTTGTGTGTGTGTGTTGTCGGTGTGTGTGTGTGTGTGTGTGTCGTGGTGTGTGTGTGTGTGTTGTGTGTGTGTGTTGTCGTTGTGTTTGTGTGTGTGTTGTCGGTGTGTGTGTGTGTGTTGTCGGTGTGTGTGTGTGTGTGTTGTCGGTGTGTGTGTGTGTGTTGTCGGTGTGTGTGTGTGTGTTGTCAGTGTGTGTGTGTGTGTTGTCGGTGTGTGTGTGTGTCTGTGTTGTCGGTGTGTGTGTGTTGTCGGTGTGTGTGTGTGTGTGTTGTCGGTGTTTGTGTGTGTGTGTTGCTGGTGTGTGTGTGTGTGTGTGTGTGTGTTGTCGGTGTGTGTGTGTGTGTGTGTCGGTGTGTGTTTGTGTGTGTTGTCGGTGTGTTTGTGTGTGTGTTGTCGGTGTGTGTGTGTGTGTGTGTGTGTGTGTGTGTGTGTCGATGTGTGTGTGTGGGTGTGTGTCGGTGTGTGTGTGTGTTGTCGGTGTGTGTGTGTGTGTTGTCGGTGTGTGTGTGTGTGTGTTGTCGGTGTGTGTGTGTGTGTGTGTGTGTGTGTGTGTGTGTGTGTTGTCGGTGTGTGTGTGTGTGTGTGCTGTCGGTTTGTGTGTGTGTGTGTGTTGTCTGTGTGTGTGTGTTGTCGGTGTGTGTGTGTGTGTGTGTGTTGTCGGTGTGGGTGTGTGGTGTCGATGTGTGTGTGTGTGTTGTCAGTGTGTGTCTGTGTGTTATTGGTGGTGTGTGGTGTGTGTTGTCGGTGTGTGTGTGTGTCTGTGTTGTCGGTGTATGTGTGTGTGTGTTGTCAGTGTGTGTGTGTGTGTGTGTTGTCGGTGTGTGTGTGTGTGTGTGTGTGTTGTCAGTGTGTGTATGTGTGTGTTGTCAGTGTGTGTGTGTGTGTGTGTGTGTGTGTGTCGGTGTGTGTGTGTGTGTTGTCGGTGTGTGTGTGTGTTGTCGGTGTGTGTGTGTGTGTGTGTGTGTTGTCGGTGTGTGTGTGTGTGTGTGTGTGTTGTGTTGTCGGTGTGTGTGTGTGTGTTGTCGGTGTGTGTGTGTGTGTTGTCGGTGTGTGTGTGTGTGTGTGTGTGTGTGTGTGTGTTGTCGGTGTGTGTGTGTGTGTGTTGTCGGTGTGTGTGTGTGTGTGTGTGTGTGTTGTCGGTGTGTGTGTGTTGTCGGTGTGTGTGTGT
>NW_027675502.1:922500-925000 GCF_965601325.2 Salmo salar | reverse complement strand
TGTGTGTGTGTGTGTTGTCGGTGTGTGTGTGTGTGTGTTGTCGGTTTGTGTGTGTGTGTTGTCGGTGTGTGTGTGTGTGTGTGTTGTCGGTGTGTGTGTGTGTGTGTTGTCAGTGTGTGTGTGTGTGTTGTCGGTGTGTGTGTGTTTATGTGTTGTCGGTGTGTGTGTGTGTGGGTTGTCGGTGTGTGTGTGTGTGTTGTCGGTGTGTGTGTGTGTTGTCGGTGTGTGTGTGTTGTCGTGTGTGTGTGTGTGTGTGTGTGTGTGTTGTCGGTGTGTGTGTGTGTGTGTTGTCGGTGTGTGTGTGTGTGTTGTGTGTGTGTTTGTTGTCGGTGTGTGTGTGTGTGTGTTGTCGGTGTGTGTGTGTGTGTGTGTTGTCGGTGTGTGTGTGTGTGTGTTGTCGGTGTGTGTGTGTGTGTGTGTGTGTGTGTTGTCGGTGTGTGTGTGTGTGTTGTCGGTGTGTGTGTGTGTGTTGTTGGTGTGTGTGTGTGTGTTGTGTGTGTGTGTGTGTGTTGTCGGTGTGTGTGTGTGTGTGTGCTGTCGGTGTGTGTGTGTGTGTGTTGTCTGTGTGTGTTTGTTGTCGGTGTGTGTGTGTGTGTGTGTTGTCGGTGTGTGTGTGTGTGTGTTGTCGGTGTGTGTGTGTGTGTGTGTGTGTTGTCAGTGTGTGTCTGTGTGTTATCGGTGTGTGTGGTGTGTGTGTGTGTGTGTTGTCGGTGTGTGTGTGTGTCTGTGTTGTCGGTGTGTGTGTGTTGTCGGTGTGTGTGTGTGTGTGTTGTCTGTGTGTGTGTGTTGTCAGTGTGTGTGTGTGTGTGTGTTGTCGGTGTGTGTGTGTGTGTGTGTGTTGTGTGTGTGTGTGTTGTCGGTGTGTGTGTGTGCTGTCGGTTTGTGTGTGTGTGTGTGTTGTCTGTGTGTGTGTGTTGTCGGTGTGTGTGTGTGTGTGTGTTGTCGGTGTGGGTGTGTGTTGTCGATGTGTGTGTGTGTTGTCAGTGTGTGTCTGTGAGTTATTGGTGTGTGTGTGTGTGTGTGTGTTGTCGGTGTGTGTGTGTGTCTGTGTTGTCGGTGTGTGTGTGTGTGTGTTGTCGGTATGTGTGTTGTCTGTGTGTGTGTGTTGTCAGTGTGTGTTTGTGTGTGTTGTCGGTGTGTGTGTGTGTGTTGTCAGTGTGTGTATGTGTGTGTTGTCGGTGTGTGTGTGTGTGTGTGTGTGTGTTGTCGGTGTGTGTGTGTGTGTTGTCGGTGTGTGTGTGTGTTGTCGGTGTGTGTGTGTGTGTGTTGTCGGTGTGTGTGTGTGTGTGTGTGTGTGTGTTGTCAGTGTGTGTGTGTGTGTGTGTTGTCGGTTTGTGTGTGTGTGTTGTCGGTGTGTGTGTGTGTGTGTTGTCGGTGTGTGTGTGTGTGTGTTGTCAGTGTGTGTGTGTGTGTGTTGTCGGTGTGTGTGTGTTTATGTGTTGTCGGTGTGTGTGTGTGTGTTGTCGGTGTGTGTGTGTGTGTGTGTTGTCGGTGTGTGTGTGTTGTCGGTGTGTGTGTGTTGTCGGTGTGTGTGTGTGTGTGTGTGTGTGTGTGTGTGTGTGTGTGTTGTCGGTGTGTGTGTGTGTGTTGTCGGTGTGTGTGTGTGTGTGTTGTCGGTGTGTGTGTGTGTTGTGTGTGTGTGTGTTGTCGGTGTGTGTGTGTGTGTTGTCGGTGTGTGTGTGTGTGTGTGTGTGTGTGTGTTGTAGGTGTGTGTGTGTTGTCGGTGTGTGTGTGTGTGTGTTGTCGGTGTGTGTGTGTGTGTGTTGTCGGTGTGTGTGTGTGTGTGTGTGTTGTCAGTGTGTGTGTGTGTGTGTGTGTGTTGTCGGTGTGTGTGTGTGTGTGTGTGTTGTCGGTGTGTGTGTGTTTGTGTTGTTGGTGTGTGTGTGTGTGTGTTGTCGGTGTGTGTGTGTGTGTGTTGTCGGTGTGTGTGTTGTCGGTGTGTGTGTGTTGTCGGTGTGTGTGTGTGTGTGTGTGTGTGTGTGTTGTCGGTGTGTGTGTGTGTGTGTTGTCGGTGTGTGTGTGTGTGTTGTCGGTGTGTGTGTGTGTGTGTTGTCGGTGTGTGTGTGTGTTGTGTGTGTGTGTGTTGTCGGTGTGTGTGTGTGTTGTCAGTGTGTGTGTGTGTGTGTTGTCGGTGTGTGTGTGTTTATGTGTTGTCGGTGTGTGTGTGTGTGTTGTCGGTGTGTGTGTGTGTGTGTGTGTTGTCGGTGTGTGTGTGTGTTGTCGGTGTGTGTGTGTTGTCGGTGTGTGTGTGTGTGTGTGTGTGTGTGTGTGTGTGTGTGTGTGTTGTCGGTGTGTGTGTGTGTGTGTGTTGTCGGTGTGTGTGTGTGTGTTGTCGGTGTGTGTGTGTGTGTGTTGTCGGTGTGTGTGTGTGTTGTGTGTGTGTGTGTTGTCGGTGTGTGTGTGTGTGTGTTGTCGGTGTGTGTGTGTGTGTGTGTGTGTTGTCGGTGTGTGTGTGTTGTCGGTGTGTGTGTGTGTGTGTGTTGTCGGTGTGTGTGTGTGT